>NC_134404.1:316197751-316497751 GCF_038048845.1 Mixophyes fleayi
ACCTAAACATTTGACAATACAAAAAATATTTTCTCAACATACAAGCAGATATTACATTGAAAAAAGCCCAGCAGTTAATGCAATAAGCAATTACATTGCAAATATATTTGCGCCCATCCTTCCATTGCATGCTATAAATCACACAACAGAAAATGTCATTATATGTAAATTCTTTTTTTTTTTTCTTGTACTGAGAAGCAGTGGCAGCTGGAAAAGGTGTAAATAATTTCCCCTGGTAGTTAAGGTTAACTCAAGGATTAGAATGGACACATGTTCACAGTTTCAGCTAAACAGACAACAAATAGATGAACAGAAAAAAGAAATAATATTAGCCAAATATTTTAATTGTGTAAATTTTTATAGTAGGAAGATATTCTACATATTTACCCTTATGTCACTAGGGATAGATTTATCAAATCTTAAAAAAAGAAAAAGAGGAGGTGTTGCTCAGCAACCAATCATATTCCAGCTTTCATTTATCTTCTTCATTCTCTACTTTTTCTGTTTTAGAATATTTGGCAAATCTGCTCCTTTATTTATTGTAGCTATTTATGGTTACTAATTGTAGCTAGTTACGTTTACTTATTGTAGTTAGTTATGTTTTCTTATTATAGCTAGTTATGTTTTCTTATTGTAGCTAGTTACGTGTACTTATTGTAGCTAGTTATGATTACTTATTGTAGCTAGTTATGTCTTCTTATTGTAGCTAGTTATGGTTGCTTATTGTAGCTAGTTATGTTTTCTTATTGTAGCTATTTATGGTTACTTCTTGTAGCTAGTTATGTTTTCTTATTGTAGCTATTTATGGTTACTTCTTGTAGCTAGTTATGTTTTCTTATTGTAGTTAGTTATGGTTACTTATTGTAGCTAGTTATGTTTTCTTATTGTAGCTAGTTATGGTTACTTATTGTAGCTAGTTATGTTTTCTTATTATAGCTAGTTATGTTTACTTATTGTAGCTAGTTATTTTCAGTTAATGTAGCTATTTATGGTTACTTCTTGTAGCTAGTTATGTTTTCTTATTGTAGTTAGTTATGGTTACTTATTGTAGCTAGTTATGTTTTCTTATTGTAGCTAGTTATGGTTACTTCTTGTAGCTAGTTATGTTTTCTTATTGTAGCTATTTATGGTTACTTCTTGTAGCTAGTTATGTTTTCTTATTGTAGCTATTTATGGTTACTTCTTGTAGCTAGTTATTTTCAGTTAATGTAGCTAGTTATGTTTACTTATTGTAGCTAGTTATTTTCAGTTAATGTAGCAAGTTATATTTGCAGGCTTGTAGATAAAGATATAATTAGGTTTAGTGGAAAGCTGCTTTAGGAACAAATAATGAAAGAACAGTTACTTTGTAACTTACAGTAGATTAGCACTAATTAAAGGTCCATCCAGTGCTTTTCACTGTAAGTATAATTGCGATCATAATTGTGACAGTGGAAATGTCGGCAGTTAACCTACCCACATGAAAATGTCTGCAGGCTAAATGCCGACACTTCTATGATGTTGACAGGTTGACCATGTCTACAGTGTGATTGGCGATGTGCACAAAGCCGCCTATCACAATGTCGACATTAAAAGAGCAATGTCGGCAGAAACGGGCTATAGCCGGCGGACCCGCCGGCATTGCTCTTTTAATGTCAAGATTGTGATTGGCGTCTTTTTGCATGTTGCCAATCACACTGTAGACATTGTCAACCTGTCAGCATAATGGAAGGTCCGGCATTTAGCCTACTGACATTTTCTCTGCCTTCCCATAAAATTGCTGCTAGTTAGGACATCCAGCAAATCCAGCACAATATGTTTGAAGCCATGCACTTTATTGACATTTGCTTGGCAACAGAAACGTGAATATCATGCTTGCACGGAATTTCTTGACAATTTTACCTTGGCGACTTTGGTACTTGTTCTTCCGAAGCCAATATCTATTGAGCAATACTATGATTCAAGACGGATTGGAGATTCAGCGGACTGTAAGATTTCATCTTACTTCAACAACCCTTCAAGTGCATAGCAATTAGCCTAGAGATTGACTTCATTGCTTATTGAATCTTGTCCTTAAAGGCCGAATCACTCGAATGGCTTCTTTTGTAACTCACGATCTAGCACAATGATTCTTATCTATAGTCCTTAAGGCCTGGTTAGAGATCAGGATTTACAGATATCCCTGTTTGAGCACAGGCGTGTCAATCATTCTCATTGATCCTTATAGACACAAGAGCAGTGTACCATTAAATCTAGTTCACTAATCACCCCAGGGGACCACTAATGTGCTCTAGAAATAGAGCTAGAACAGATAGGAATATGTACATTACTTGGTTCCATTTTAATTGGATCTTTAATAAATTAATCTTTTAAGTGCTGCTAAGAGCAAATCTGGTTTATGAAAAGCTACGTAGATCTTTACCTTGACAGCAGGAAATGAAGTGAGGCATTGTTGGATGTGTTTGCTTCTAAAATTGAGTACTTGTCTTTGTGTCTGTATGTTTCAAAACTCACAATGCAACCTGGGATAGGCTAAACCTACATTCCCCCATTGCTTATTTGTTTGCAGTTAGAACAAAGTTTAACTGTTCCTCTCTTTTGGCACAGCTATGTATGAAAATGAAAGGATGGGCATTGCATTATAATATTTGTCCCTACTTAATAATGTGTACACCATAATAAAGCATTATCATTCCAGTTTATAAATCACAGCATTGGAATACACAGCAAATACCAGAAAGATGGATATACTAACCTAACTGCCCCCCACCTACCCCCAAATATGTTAATATGTTATACAGAAGGGTATACTTGCGTAAGATTCCTCAAGGACTTCTGTTTTTCTCCCACAGTCCAAAAATATATTGGTAGGTTAACTGGCTGCTGACAAAAATCGTCCTTAGCTGCATGAGTGCCTGTGTGTATGTGGTAGATAATTTAGACTGTAAACTCCAATGGTGCAGTAATGATTAAATATTATCTGTACTGCTCTGCGAAGTATGGTGGTGCCATGTAAATAAGTTATAATAAAAAATAAATAAAACATTCTACCATTAATGAGTCACACTTACTCAAAGGTTGCCTAATCTACACTGGATTATGCCAGTTTTCTAAGAACCCACCCCTAAACCTCAGCCACTGACTTCTATTAAAGTCTGTTAGTGATGGTGTCTACTCTGTGGGTGTTTAGTTTTGATATTTGATTTTCTATCTTTTCATGGAAATATAAAAAGCATATTTATCATCATAAAATTGTCGTTGTCCTCAGATTATGATGTGTTCAGGATATACTTAAAACAAGAGGTGACCCACAATGTATTTCTTCCTGGTAAAATGCTTTATAAATAAATAATACTGCTAAGTGCGGGATATATGGCTAGACATCATTAACGCAACCACAATTCGAAATAAATTGGCACTTTGGAACTGAATCAGTTTATTACATGTTTATGTATGATTATGTGGCCCGTAAAAGCAAGTATTACGATCAGTGTCTTTTAGGAGCGTTTAACTAGGGTCAGAACACTTGCTGTAATCATTGTTCATTCCCTGCACATCTGTATGTAACCATTTTTAAACTGGATGAAACTAGAAAAATGTGTCTCCGATCAGAGTGTCACAATGGTAGCCAGAGTTCAGAGTCCAAATAACACAAGTCCATGTGCAGGTAAGTGTGACATAGACATGTTAGACTAGCATGCAGCCAATCCAAACATCTAAATGTTAACTATAGTGTCACAAATGTGCTCCCAGCACCTGTGACTGTGGGTGGTTCTTATATGGGATTACACACAATTCCAGTGCTCAACCTTTCTCTCACCTATCAGCCAGGTTATAGATTTGCCAATTCGCCCCCGATCAGTGCTCTCACACTCCACACACACTTAGGTGTGTGCCATCACCTATTGAATAAGGACAATAGGACTCAAATATACTGTCTCCCACTGGCAAACTATGCTCCTTGTTACACACAGGTTAGCAAGGCCCACATCAGCAATCAAAGGGTTAACACCTTAACACCTCATGATTCTGTTGCACAAATGTGCATGCAAGCACTACACTAGGCTTGTTAGTCAAATGTATCAACAATTCCCACGCCAGCATTCAAAGGGTTAACATTGTCAAGCGATATTCTTCATAACAGGCTAATGGATTCGTTAGAATATCAAGGACAAGACTTATTACATTTTTAGATTTAATATACAAAGGTACAGGGCATTTAGATATAAAAAGAAAGTGATAACAATTGACATACAAATAAAAAATGCACAACAGTTATAAAAACAAATGGGATGAATTTGCAGAGAATAAACTTACGTATAATAATCTGTTTGCCTAGGGCAGGCAGAAGAGATGGACAGTCCTTCAATTAGATTGAACCCCAAGAGCTGACAATATGTCTCTTCACACACAGGCTTTTTAGGCAAACTGAAATGGGCCAGCATTCAAAAGGGCAGTGTAGATGCTAATGTGGGGGTAGAAATGTCCCCTGGGTGTCAACTATGATTTGCCCAAAAATATTCCAAAAGTTTTGACCTTTTTTAACTTTTCTCACATTTCCATACCAAATATGATGTAAATACTACAATATCACATATCATTCCGAAAGATACGTGACTACTGCTGTTTCCTGTATAGTTGAGATCTATGCTTCACAACCCTTGTGCGGCTTGTGCCCCTGAGTATGGAGTGGAACACTAATATCCCAAAATATGAAATATAAAGACATTTTCTTTGAAGTGAATATATCTATATTTTGTATTGGCCTAAACTAGCACATAGTTTTCCTTAATATATATACTTTACACCTTTGTTTTTGCCCAGCCTAATTAGACAGTCTCCTCTAAATAGAAAATACAGGATCAACGACAATGCATTGCTCTGATCAGCATATCTTAAGTTAGTTTCCTGACACAATGTCTACTGCACCTAATTACCTCCCACTGGGCTAACTGGCCAAATGTTTTAAAGAAAGAAAACTTTTATCTTAGTAGAAGGCATGTGCATTTCTATTGATCAATTTAATATTATTTGTGGGGGCCTGACATTTAATATTCTATTTAGGTTCTCATCCTGACAGGTAGTACAAAGTAATAATGTGAAACTGCTGTCAAACTGCTACTGGAAGTTGATTGTGTCAACAGGAACTGCATATGAAACAAAGATTATACATCCAACTTATTGGGAGAGGAAGCGTATTCTGGGCAGGTGTACATTATAGGAAACAAAATATCAATGAAATTTGAGACTCTATGTAGTTGTGAGAGGGCTTCAATACTTGTAGTTCCCCAGTGGATTATTTTTATTTTGGTATAACTTTACATACCCTGAAAGCACTGTCAGGAAGCATCCCACATAGTGTTTCAGACAAATTGGAAAAAGCATCAGTAACCTCTCTTTGGATTATATATAATATTCCCATTTGCCAACATACCAGTAATTCACACATAACAATTCTGGATTGCCTGTAGCACATATGAGTACCATTAACCCTGCTGTATAGTGTTTAGAAGTGGAATCAAGAACTCCAGCAATGCTTAACTCTGTCCAACCAGAGCTAAGCATTGTTAGAGCTCAGAAAAGTTCCGTAGAAATAATAAAAAATTATTATTATTATTATTACCATCTATTTATATGGCGCCACTCTTTCCGCAGCGCTGTACAGAGATCTCACTCTCACATCAGTCCCTGCCCCATTGGGGCTTACAGTCTATATTCCCTAACATACACACAGACAGACGGATAGACACACACAGACTATGGTCAATTTTGTTAGCAGCCAATTAACCTACCAGTATGGTTTTTGGAGTGTGGGAGATAACCCACGCAAACACAGGGAGAACATACAAACTCCTGACAGATAAGGCCATGGTCGGGAATTGAACTCAAGACCCCAGTGCTGTGAGGCAGAAGTGCTAACCACTTAGCCACCGTGCTGCCCAAAAATATTTTCAGCCAGAGCCTGATTAAGAGTTCAGCCTGCCCTAGGCTAATACGCTTGTAGCGCCACCTCGCCTTCCACGCCAGAACTAATACGTGATAGGTAAAAACGATCTCCTCCTTAATTTAAAATCCGACTTCCTCCCCCCCCCACCTCCACCAATGTTTATGTTTTAAGGGTCACGGCAATCTTTGTCTCTCATTTAATTTTCATTAAAATCAGAACTGTGTAGCAGGTTGGAGGCATGAATGAGCTACTGTAGATAGAGGGGGTAGTCATGCATGCGTAATCCTAGTTTCTCCTATTCGTTTCTCACAAGCCATTAGCATGGGAATATATCAAGATTATAACATTACTTAAGAAAAAAATCATATTTACTTTTCACTTTTGAGAACAACTATTCTCTTATATTTTAAAATGAATTTAAGGTTATACCTCTCACTGTCACAATTTTGCACCCCAAAAAATGTAACACTCTCCACTGAAAAGTCTTGTGCCCCCGGCTGCAGCCTAGTCAGCCTATTGGATAATCAGGTTCTGCCTTCAGCTTTGGGGTGAGGACCCAGCAGTAAACTGATTATTTGAGTATATTTTTCAAAAATATTCTTTTTAGTATTGCAATTGTTTATTATTATTATTATTATTATTAGTATTATACCAAGCAAGATATATAAATGCCATAAATTAATAAAATAGTTTTAAACTGGAATACTTATGAAAATTGTTTTTTGCAAACAAATATTTTATTTGCTTGCTATTGTCGAGTCTTATACATACTTGCCAACTCTCCCGGAATGTCCGGGAGACTCCCGCATTTTGTGAGAGTCTCCCGGACTCCCGGGCGAGTGTGGCAATCTCCCGAATTCTGCCCACTTCACTAGGAAGTGCCCCACTTCCTAGTGAAGTGGGCAGAATTAGATCCCAAACGCCGCGATTCCCGGTGAATCGCGGCGTTTGGCCCCGCCCCCGCTGTCAAATGACGCAATTTGCGTCATGACGTCACAGGGGGCGGGGCCGAAATGACGCGATTTCGGCCACCCCGCCCCTTCACGCCCCCCTCCACTGGCTGGCTCCCGGAAGGGAGCTGAAGAAAGTAGGTAAGTATGGTCTTATATATAGAAAAATAAAATAAAACTGTCTATATTTAATATAGATTCTAAAAATAATATAATTAAGAATATGAAATTACTTTTTAGTGACTCCCTAAAAAACCTGCAGACATAATTCCCAAAGTGAATCCGTGTATTAATCATTTCTGTAGTTGCAATTACATTTTTAGTAAGAAGGGAAGCGCTGAACTCTGGCAATCTGTTCTTGTTTTTGCATTGGTAGTGAGAGCATTGCAGTTCACACTAGGATTTCTGCTAAATATTGTTTACTAGTTACTTGCAAGTAGAATAATTTATCTGTCAAATTTCATGTTTACCAGATGTAAGTGACGTGAACCGTAGCGGTGCATTGACATGCTAAGTCTCTCACATGAGATGAAAGGGCATACGTTGTCATTGTGTCTGTCATAAATTAGCTTAGTGCTTCTAGATAGGGCTGTCAGTGGCATAGTAATCTCTGTGTTTTATGCAGACGTGTGATGGTAATTCGGAAGTGTGTAAAAGACGGCCTGACTTGTGGACAGGTGAATATCCATCATGCTGTTTAGCTGCCAGAGTCTCTACTGAATATATGGTATTATCTTGAATAATTAATAACTGCAACAACCGGTTGGATTTCGCAGACTTTAAAAAGCTACATTGATTCCATTTTCTTCTGAGCACAAATAAATGAAAAATAAAACTCCACTTCGATGTGTTGCCGACATCTAGGGATTCACGTTCCACCCCCAGTTGCCCAATCGCACTCTGATCTGCCTGGGTCCATGATCCACTCAGCCACACCCTATTTACAAACACCTTCCCCTTTTGGAGCCAAAAATCAGGACTGGCCTGCCAAAAAATATCTTTAGTGTAAGGGTCTAATTTTCCTCCAGGTTAGGCTAACATATTATAATACAGAATAATGTACAGTGGCTGTCATTTGTTTGTAATTTTATTACTAAGGATAATAACTGCCCAGAGTAAGACCCCGTGGCGCCCTGAATAAGATATTGGACTATTCCCCCTCCGATCCATCCATGCCAAAATGCCTTTCCAATGGCATTCCCCCTCCCCTTTCCACCACATCACTCTATATACAGTACTTACCCTATACATGGCCAACTATTTCTAACATTATTTCTCCTTTTTCCTCCCCAAATTCAGCATTTTGACACATAAATACATATATATATATATAGTAGTCCAGACAGCTAACACTGAGGACTTTTATGTCCCCCATATAAACATAAACATAGAATTTTATCGCCCTCCGCCCTCATCCAATCCACAGATAGAATATAAATTAACGTCTTGCGTCCCCCTTGTTCCCAATCAGACATCATATTCCCAAAATAAGTAGTCTACCAGCCCCCGAGCATGCTCCAGCAGTTGTGGAACTACAAGCCCCAGCATATCAGGCATGTAATTGGGCAAAAACTGTAGGGCAACAACATGCATGAAGCTGCCCTGCTTAATCGGCTTTACACCCCTCCCCCCCCCCACCAAGTGACAAGGCTGGATTGTGACATACAAAGTCTTGTAGGACAGTCCCACAAATTTAGGACTGTCTCACCAGCGTATGGATGATTGTGCCGCTCTCTTCTAATTGATCTTGCAGTTCTGACTTCCTGCTGTTGCTGCTGGTATCTGACGATTGGTTGTTGCTTAGCCGAATCCTGGAATGTGCTGTTTGGAAAACGGATAGGTACTATTCACCGCAATATGTTATCATTCTAGGCCTCCCTCCTCCCAACCAGCCACAACATTTAATCAATGGCATTCACACTGAATAAATATGCCTTCTTAAGCCCAAGGAGCCCCAACATTAAATTAATATTATTCACATTAAATTAATATCCCTTTTAAGACCTAAACAGCCCTGATTTTAAATAAATAGCATTCACATTTAATGAATAAGATTATTTCCCTCCGACCAGCCACAATATCACATTTATAACATTCACATTTAATAAATTGGCCTAGACAATAATTTAAAAGCCTCCAAATTGAATAGAGATCCTTTATTGCATTAATAGACCCTACAATACATTAATAGCCCCATTAAGCCCACAGTACATTAACAGTCCCCGCAGTTAATAAAGGGCAGATTACTGATCTTTGTAGCAGGTCAAAGATGGCTTGTCCCAAGGGAGGGTCCAGTGTCATGTTGCTATGAATTTTTGGAAATGTCTGTACTAGAATGACAATTGATAGTCCTTTTACTGGCATTTTATATGGCATCCATCGCCTACACTAGGGGTCAGGGAACTTTTTTACCTTTTACCCCCAAATATATTTAGATGCGCCGACGTTACCCCCTGGATTTGAAAGTAAGGAAATCATATACTGTTAATTATTGGAATTCAACATTTTATTGAATCTATTCAAAATTTCTTTGAAAGCTTCAACTTCCAAACTTCAGGTTTTGGAGAAATGATGTTGCTTCATTTTTGATACGAGAGCATCAATATTGGGGCATTTTGATGTCAGAGCAATTTGGATACAGTCTTCAGCGTCCAATTGATTTCTCCGCTTTGTTTTTATGTTCGTTAGAGTGGAAAAACCTTGTTCGCAAAGGTAAGTTGTTGCAAAAGGCAGCAACTTTTTAACTGCCTCCTCATGTGCAATTTTGATGCCTTTGCAGCTGTTGACATCCAAAAATATGACAGATCTGCTTTGTTTTCAAATGCAATACGTGCTTCATTATTGCATCGAAGCTCAAGAAGTGCCTCCTTCCAACCCTTGAGGCTCTTCTGTACAACAGCAATTTCACATTTAAAGGGGTCTGCAATCCAACTGACAGCATGTGAATCTGCAGCATTACCCCCAGGAATTTCATTTTTACCCCATTTGTTCCCTGACCACTGGCGTACACAGTGGAAGCAACAATTTTGTGGACTGAACAAACAGACATAATGAACGCTCTAACTCACTAGCTATTAGTAAATACCCAGAACTTCCTTGTTGATAAGCAACAGTCCAACTCCATACACCCATTAGAAATAACACTAGAGCCAGGACTCTGTGAAGTGATCAGCTGAACAAGTTAAACTGTATATTCTTTATATAATTTACATGAGAGCGATAGCAGCTTACACATTTCAGGCACAACCTGCCCTTAATCATAGCAATTGCAGCACCGATAGCTATGATTAAGGACAGGTGCTGCTTGAAACACATAAGCTGCTATCACTCTCATGTTTTAAAGATGAAAATTAAATAAAGACGATATAGCTGAAATGTTTCAACAAAGCAGTTCTTGAAATGCTGGTTTTCTTATTATTATTTTGTGAACTAAACCCAATATTCATAGCGACTCACTGAGATCTATGGAAATCACTGTGACATGAGGATAGAATTGTTCATGTTAAGGCAGTCTGTCTGTTCACTAATAACTAATGACATCAGTGATGTCATTATTTCCTAATGAATACATAGGCTGGATATTTTTTCACAGTAGGCAGATGAGCATTAGACAAAACACCAGAAAGGATCGAAGGATGTTTTAGTTTCTGATGCAAAAAAGTAATATTTTAAAAGACCTAATGCATTTTACATAATGATTGACAGCTTATCATGTATTTGTATACACTATAGACTTGTAAATATAAGGGTCATTTAGCATAGTCTTCAACCCAGTCTTTCACGTAAAATACACATTTTCATACTGTGCTTGTGCACCAAAAAAGCGTATGTGTACGTCCATATTAAGATTTTTGCATACACTTAAATTGTGCCTCCTTAATCCTAGAAAGGTATAATAGGGGAGGGCAGGGGTGTGCATTTGTAGAAAAGGTGTTTTCTTGCCTGTCAGGAGGCATGTGTGTTGCAGGTGCTTGACCCCTAGAGCAAAGATCTGGGCTGCTGATGATGATGATCATGTTAAAAAAACAGCCCAGCACTATAACAGCACAGCCTGTCTTAGCCTTGTTCTGGTTGCAGATTGTACAGGGTGGTGGGTAGGGGGCACCACACGACCTGTCTCACTGCATTAGCAGTAATCAGCCTAGGTTATGAGCACTGTGCTTAGATCACTTTTTTTTGGTAGGGAGGGGTGGGGGGGAACGCTTTTTTAAAATGTATTTGTATTATTCTTCTTTAAATATATTTAGAACCACCAGTTATCTTAGTCAAGTGCTGCTCCATTATGATGTGGTTAAAGTGTATCTTGATGCACGTTAAATGTATCGTCATACAAGCACTTTTAACATACTATTTTGAGCACTGGTATATCTGGGAGGGGGGGGGAGTTGTGATCAGGGAATATATTCTGTGCGCCTGTCACTGCTGAATGGACCTGTACAATGTGTGTAGCCGCAAGCAGCCTCACCCGTCAAAAAGGGGGTGGAGACCGAATCCCCCCCCTAAAACAAAGTTCTAGATCTGCCCCTGATTTTGAGTTACAAATGAGTCCAAAACTAAAAAGTCCAACAATGTATCATAATCATACTTTATTATAGCATTTTATTTTCTTTCTGATTTTCCAAAAACAGTCCCAATTTTTTTTTTCTCCTGACACATGCAAATAAACAGATTATGTAGGATAAGGTTCCTTTAACGTTTTTGCTGCTTTTTTTTTACCTAAAAGGAAATATGCTTTGAATAAACTTCAGGTCCTGTTTATTAATTTGAAAATTATAGGTGCGCTACACTTACCTCAACTAGTAGTCCCATGTCCAGGGACCCTACAGCTAGGGAGCTGCACCTTCCAGCATCGTATACCATAATTCCCCAATGGTCCCAATTTATGGACAGTCCAGATCGAGGCCTCTGTTCCTCTGCCCTTATTGGGACAGCATCACACCTCAGGCTGGAAAATATGTCCTGCTCACTGCTGCCATACATAGGTGCGCATGGAATTAAAAGAGTGTTTTTAAAGAAGTGGAAGGTAGCTGATAGAGGCCCAGTGCTTTGGGCAGCACTGAACACATAGAGCATAAAAAAGGAGTAACTTTGCACCTGGGCAAAACCATGTTACATTGGAGAGGGAGGTGAATTTAAAATGTGGGGACATATAATAGGGATAAGGGATGTCCAACTTTAAATTTCAGTGTACAAATAAAGCTATCAAGTATTTGTGTGCTAGATGAAAAAGCAGTCAATATGTAACTTATGTGCAAAATAATAAACTAATTTGCACCCCTTGCATTGTAACATGGTTTGTCCCAGAGAACATTTACTTCTTTTTTTTTTGCCTTACTCTCCTTAATGACTCAGCCCACAATGTTTTGTTCTGTTCTGCAGTATGCACTAAGATTGTATATGCTAAATGTAGATACATTATTTATTTAAATGCAGACTTCTTTAAAGATGCTTAAATAAATGATGTGCTGGAGAAATTTGTCAGGTGCAGTAAATCACACATTTTATTTTCTTACATATTTTGTCTAACCTATTAGGATTATTAAAAGTGTTGCATCTCATGACGTAAACACAAGCCAAGGGAAAATAGAAAATTAACACAGGCAGAATTCTAATCTTATGTGAAAAGGTGTTTCAAACATAGACCTCATATTGAGTGGGCTACATAAGTCCCTTTTGGTGAAATTGAACTCATAACATTACCTTGCAAACAGGGCCCTCTCACCTGTCAAATTTCCACCTGTCAAGAAGAAAAAAATTGTGGGTCAAGACAAATCTGAAGTCCTCATGGTACTATGTATAGTTGTGAACCTCTTAGTTACAATCCCTAGCGGAATGCTGTCACTAGTTCCAAGAAAATTGACATTTGTTATTGATGTCACTGTTTCCTGGTGAATTGATCGTCTGCATTGTCATAAAAATGGGCTCAGGTGCCGAATCACCACCTCCACAAAGTGCCTCAGTGACCTATTTACTTGCTATTAATGATTAATGGATTCATTTCTTGCATAACCATTCATGGCCACCAAACATCAATTGTTCTCACTCACCTGTTGTGGAGATGGGAGCATCAACCTGGACTATGAGCAACTAAGCAGTTGGTGCTCTGCTGTGTATATTAGTCACTTTGGGGCTTTGTTGTGTATAATAGTCCCAACTATGGACTATCTGTGTACACTTGTCACTAAAGGGAATTGCTGTTTATATTAGTTGTTAGAGGACTCTGCTGAATATATATTTCTCCACCACTGTGGATCAGGCACTTTCATGTGCTAGTGCAGTACAGTATTGACTGCAGAGTTGACCCCTTTGAGATGTGGTTTATTGGGGGGAAACGTGTCTTTGAAATACGTCCCTTACAAATCATAAATTCTGCTCCTACACAAGATGGGTGCATTTTTTTTTTGTTGATGCTGATGACTGGCGCATATTTTCTTTGGACATATGTTAGATTTAGGGTTGCAGGTATTTTCAGATGCATGTCGCTCAAAATACACATGGGGATTTTTTGACTTGCTTGGTAAGATCTTCTGATCCCCTGTGTCTCCCTCCCCGGCGCTGGCCCTCCTGCATCCATACCCACCATTTACCCTACAATGGGATGGGTATGTGAAGGGTCATGTATTTATTGCCACTAGGATAGCCATAGCCCAAGCCTCCCCCACTGAGTAACAACATATCGAAAGTGAATTATAATTTCGAGATGGAGACTTTGGTGGTACCGTATTCCACCGCGGCCTCCTCTCCACTAGAGAAATATTGTAGCTGGCAGGTCTATACAACTGAGGGAGGGGGCACTCCACCTTGGGCTTCCCGGCAGCTTGCCAGTGCCGACCCCTTGGGGTTGGTTTCCCAAAGTGTTGTTTTCCCAGAGTGATCCAATTTTATACATACGGATTTAGGAGGTTTGAAGTGTTGATGTTCATCTGCAATTTTTATAGACATATTTCAGTATTTTCAGGTGTGAGATTCCATGTGTATGATCTATTGCTGTGCTCCCCACTATGTACCCTTCCTTTCCTTCCCCAATTTAATGCCTTCCCTTTTCCCCTTTTTTTTCTGTGCTCCTATTTGAAAATTTGAAATCGTAATAAAAACTTTTTCAGTGTAAATGAAAAAAATTCACATGGAGAAATACGTGTGTGCATGCACATTTTTGTACATTTACGTTCAACTCTAAATCATGGCGGTATATGACACCATGATGTATAGTGACTGGGCATTTAGTGCAAAGAAATAACGATCAATAACCACACAATGACCGCTTTGCATTTGCAGTGAGCTGGAATTTGCATAGTTATTCTGTGCCAGATTTTTTCTCACTTACAAGAAAAATTCTCCATTTGCATTCTGCAAATTACTTAGAAATTACTTATTTCTCTTCATTAAAATAAACGTTTCCTAATGTCTTTCTATGTAATGCTCACTTAATCTTCATTAAGGTATTAATTAGTTAGGGGACAACAGAGCTGTGTTTGTTTTAAGTGTCATGTTTGTTGATTTTTTTTTTTAACACTTAATTAATTGTTTTAATTGTGCCATATTGCCACCCAGACACATGTTCTGCCCTTGTTAGGTCCACTAGCACCTGATTGCAAATTTACATGGCACAAATGCTTTGCCCAGCCTTCCAGAGTAGGGACCACCTTAAAGTTTGCCATTTCCACATCCTTTCACACAAATATTACCATCCACAGCAATCATTTGCACAGTTACACAGTCACCATCATGCAACGGTTCCACTGCATAAAACCAGGCGCATGAAACCACCAAAGACGGTTTTTGCATTTTAAAATAGACCCTTTATAGCATATATGTTATTTGAGCCAATAAATAATAAAAATAAAAAAAAAATGCCATAAATGAATTATTACTATCTATGCAAAGAAACATAAATGACTAAATGTGATTAAACATAGACAAAACATACCTGCAGTATAATAGATTATTCTGACCATAAAGGTCATTAGTGTTATACTGCTTTGCATTATGACCATTGTTAATGAAAATCCTGTATGATTATAAACCATTTCCAATTTAATTCTCATAGGGGAATTGTATGTGCAGCTTTAGCAGAACATGGGACAATTAGTAAAAAAAAAAAACCTTGTTTGGGGTGTGCTAACCATAAGTATCTGATTTGTTGGTCATTGTGCACAGATCACAATAAACCCTATATATCTTACTCCAAATAATATGCTGGATTTTACTGACTTGTAGATGGCCACTCTCTAGCTGCAGCGATATTGACTGATTTGATATTTAAATGTGAAAATATTGTCTACGTTGTGTTTCATAAGAAATGTCACGGCAGACTGGAAACGATAGCACGCTGTCAGATTCAGAATGATAGATTCTAGAAAAAACTGTTGTTGCATAAAGATGAGCCCTTTTGTGCTACCTTGGAAGGTTACCATGGCAACAGAGCAGTGCTTCCTGGGAATTTCAGTTTTCTTGTTTGTTTCCGAGAAGTCAAAACCCTTTGTTTGTTGCAGTCTTGGATTTTTTATCCTAACAAGAGATGAAATTATGCTTAGAGTTTATTCCTATCAGATTTATCTATGACTGATCTTCACTTAAGACATGCATAGATCAGAACAAGCAGGAGTTTGTAGTTGTAATCATCCTGAGAGACGTTCTTGCACTAGGCAGGAAATTAGTGGCATGCTACCTTTAGAACAGAAGGATTATTTATTTAATGTGGTTCCTAATGTTCTGTTATAATGAGAATGTGTATGATACTTTTTATTCTTTTTTTTTTTATCCATATAGCCTTTCTTTCTCCTTAATATGTTCTTGCCAAAGTCTTTTTTATTTCAGAACAATTGTTTTTGTTCACCATGTTTTCTTTATTCCTGGATGTGTGTGTGATGCCATATTTATGATGCTTTATGACTAAGGATAGTTTAAGTATGGCTGCCCCTGGTAACCGCCCATTTCCAATGGAGGAATTCAAATGGCCCCGTCGGACATAGTCTCAATACACCAATGCGATACAGAAATATCTGCTCATTTTCCCTTATTTAAAACTCTGACTCGATGTGTCTCCACAGATTGTTCTGGAGACACATCAAGTCAACTGGCACCAAATTGAACTCCCCCTCCTTTAAAGTCTACCGTACCGGTCACTCACATTCAATAGAGGCAGCAATGTTATGACATCTCTCACAAAAATGCACCCTGTCAATTCTTTATGAACTAGTGACATCACTGAGGCATGAGCCATGGAAATAGGTGCAATCCACTGTGCGCAAGCGACGTTAACACTTTATTACTATTTAGATGTTGCTTAAGCACAGTTAGGTGAGTCCAAATGACTTCTGCAAGTGCCCTGGAGCAGAATGATCTCTCTGTTCATACAAAAAAAGTAATACTATGTGCAGTGATATAATATTTAATGGCAGAACTGAAATTATACATAATTTCCTTACTATACACTTGATACTACTTTACTACCTTTAGGATACAATACATTTTGCCTTTCAATAATGATGAGGCTTATGTTTGCATGGTATATCTATTGCAAGTTATATTTGCTCTAATGCTATAGTTTGTAGTGGAGATGTCATACGGATTATTTTTGTCACTGATATAGATTATTTAAGTTTCACTACATAGTCGAGAACAGAGGACATAATATGGGTGTAGATCCGTCCCCCCACTTGTCCAGGAACACTAATAGGCTATTAAACCGATGGATAAAATGTTCTGCTCAGCCACTTGTCTCACTGCGGGGGACTTCCTTCTGTCTCCTCTGTTGTGGACACTGAATTATAACAAAACTAGCGTCAACATCGGGAACAGTTTTGCCATGTTGCTTATTGGCGTTAATAAGGACGTCACTGGGTAAAATGGCAAATTGCCTACATCCCAAATATTTAAGTATCGTGCAAATGATGCCCCTTGCACTTTAGTATGTATGGGTGACAGGAAAAGAAATTATTTAAAAATAAAATCTAACAGACTATTTATTGTTTTCAGATAGACACAAATCCTTGTATACTGTTGCTAATTCTCCAGAGACAGTACTAATTCCAGTTCATGCTGATTAAGTTTCAATGATTGGTGATGACCAGCTGCACTGTGTTACTCATCTTGTCCTGTGTGTTGCCAGTAATACCCCATTAATACTGCCTGAAAAACCTGTGTTTTTGCCGGGGGAAGCCCAGACGACCCGTGTTTAGGCTCAGTATGAATGGTGCTAGTGAAAAATCCCGGGTCTGAAAACCCAGGAGTTAGACCCAGGACTTTTGGTGGGGTAATTCCTGTGTCGGCTCTGGTTAGCCTACAGTATGAATGGTGAGACCTGGGTTTTTCTGCTATTATATAGCGTATGCATCAAGCAGAGTAAAAGAAAAAGCTTGTGTGATTATATAGATTACATACATTATACTTCACTTTTTATTTATGCCATATTTTTTTCATCCAATATTTTTGCAATTTTATGTGTGTTTTTTGCAATGTTTAAGAGAGTCCATCAGTTGAAATTTTATAGCAACAATCTCTGATAACAAAAAGTTTAAGACACTCCAGATATATATATATATATATATATGGGACTATGATTTTATATCAACCTTGAAAACTATAAAATCCACAAAATAAAAAACTATTATGAGTTTTGTCAGGACTGTGCATTTATTTTGTAAATTGTACTTTTGTTTGGATCATTTGTTATCCTATGCTAGAGATAAGGAAGTGGGAATAGGCTAAATATCACTCCAGTGATCGTGTGCAACTTTAAAGACATTTATCTTCGGCATCTGCATGTCTGCTCGGTAAAATACAGATATAGCATGTTGGCTGTATAAATAATAAAACAACATTCTAGGCAGTATTAAGCTGTTTTCAATATATAATCTCATGAAATGTAATTCTCAAAAAGTAATTGGTGTAGAGTGGGATAGAGGTAGCCCAGATAACTCCAGGGAAAATAAATTTATTATCACATAGTATACTTTATTTAAAAAAATAAAAAATACATGAAGAAAACCAACAGCAGATTTGCAGATTGAGTATAGGTAATAGTGTTATAGACACAAAGAGAATCACAGAGCATTCTACAGTATCCAAATGGTATATATGATATATATATACAGTACATATAGGTGTAGTAGGACAGTGACCAACCCGATAGTGAGTACAACGACGTGGGAAATCCGATCACTAATACCCAGATATGGAACGAACATTGACTTAGAGTTACACAGATTGCACAGGTTTGACGACCGGATATGTTCCCAACTGTTGTAAATGACGTCAGTTGAAAAGGCGACTGATATTAAAGTGGCAATACGCAGACCTGGCTTGTAACGGTAAGGTTAACCTAACCCTAAATCCTAACCCTAACCCTAACCCCTAACCCTAACCTTAATCCCTACAAAATAATACTTACATTAGATGAATGGCAGCCAGGTCCATGCATCGGCGCTTTAAGTGGAGTTGCGTTTTCAGGTGACGTCATTTACAACAGTCGGCAACAGATCAGGTTGTGAAATGAGTGCATCTGTGTAATGGTAACTGGACTTTTGTTTAATGTCAGGGTATGAGTGTTCGGATTTCCCAAGTCGTTGTAGTCACTGTTGAGGTAGTCAGTATCGTGAAAGTGACCACCACCGGTATATATATACCCATCAACCACAACATTAAAACCACCAGCCTAATATTGTGTAGATACCCCTTGTGCCGCAAAAACAGCACTGACCCTTCCAGGCATGGACTCCACAAGACCTCTGAAGGTGTTCTGTGGTATCTGGCACCAAGGCGTTATTAGCAGATCCTTTAAATCCTATATATTGTGAGGTGGGGCCTCCATGGCGCTGACTTGTTTTTCCAACACATCATCTCAGTATTAGGACAATGGTGAGGTGCAACCTGAGATTTTCTTTTCCAATTTTTTTTTTCTGTACCCCAGTAGAGGCCTCAAGCAATAAGCTGGTCAGCTATAATCCTGATTTTAAATAAAAATACTATATATATCTATATATATATATATATATATATATATATATATATATATATATATATATATATATATATATATTCAAGTTACTGCAATGCATGATTGTATATGTAGATCTCTGCCACAGTCATTGCACACAGTGATGTTACTGCAGGCTTCCCGTCTACCAGTAGGACTGCATTATGAAATTATAGGAGCTTCAGTAACAGTCTTTGTTGCTGAAGCTCCTACAACATATATTTATAAAATGAAAACATTAATAAAATTAAAAGGATACATTAATAAAATTAAAACACAGATTTATTGGACAACTATTAGCTTTATTGCAAATATTGTTTATTGATGCAAACACCCTTTAAACCATGTAGTTCATTACATTTGGTATTTCATGAGGTTTGTTTTTCTCTGGTGCATCCAACACACAGACCAGACTATTTAATGTCTTGTTAGACAATTGTGTCAGACAGAGCTGATTACTGGAAACAGGTAGTACAATTGCAATATGAATAACCAATCAACATCTAGCCCAGACAGCTCAGGGTCTCTGTCTATTAAACATTTATCTTCTCCTTCTGAGTAATATGAAATGTGACCTTTCTTATAACAAGCACTGAATGTGATATTAAATCAATAGTAGATATTAATTGAAACTGTGCATTTCAAACTTTAAGTTGGCACTTTTATTAGAAGGTTTCATTTTGTTTTATTTTCAGTATAAAGAATGTGATTTTATGCTATTTGGTAATTCTATATTCTCTTCCATATATGACCAGTCAGTTCAACCCCAAAACCTCCTTTGCTCACTTTGTTAATAAGCAAATCACGTGTGCTAATGTCTACATGGGCCGCAGTCAGCTATAGTCCCCCCCCCCCACAATACTTACTGCACTTGGCTATAGTGGAATAAGAACTGATAATGAAAACTACATTCAACATGTAGAATGTGAGAAGCAGTTGGTCAATTCTGAAAAATGAAGACATTACCACTGATAACTCTTTATAACCTAGAAGAACTATGGAGCTCATGTATATCCATTGCATTTAACTCACTCTAATTGTAATGCACAGATTGATTCAAGTAAAAAATAAAAAGCACTAGAAGTTTTTCCTTATTATTTTTTATTATTGACCAGCTGTACAGTCCCACTTCTGTTGCTCTGTGTACTAGGTTCATTCCTCCTCCTTTAAAATACACCAGAATAGATATTTTAAATCTAAGCGGCATATTTAGTTAAGAAGGCAGATCGCAGTTGCGCTTGACTGCACACTTCCCGTTACCGCAACATTGTTAATTTCCCTTCGCACCTATAGGGCTGCAAAGGGAAATCTGCAATGTTGCGATACCGTATTGGCACTTGTGCACAACCGCACGTAACCGCGATCCGCATTCTTAATTCAATATTCCCCTAAGAATGTTTGAGATTTTTTTTCTCTTCGAAATGAACTTATAGCACTAGTAGAGTCTTATATTTTTGCTCAGGTTGCCTGTTTGGCCAAGGTCTACTCTTCTTGTGGTGTGCGCCTTAGAAAGCAGGATAGTCCTAGCATGAAGGGAGGTGAGAACCTAATTTTGGACAGCACAGCATTATGGGTAACAGAGGTGTTGGTCACTTCCCCAGTACTTCTGTGTGTGCATAATGTCCATGTTAAGTCGCAGGTTTCAGAGATTTATCACAGAATATTTTTGTCCCACAGTATTGGCCAACTGCACAAAAAAATATTTTTTTCCCTACATTTTAGATATAATTACTGCAATCTACTATAAATGTCTGGACTTTATACATTGCAATCTGATAATATTTATTGAAGGTTAGTATTTAAAAAGCAGGAACATTAAAATCAGATTGACAACTGTAAAAGAAAAGATTGAGAACTTGTGTCCTCCACGTCTTGCTGAGATGGTATCATGGTGGATGTGCTTAAATTTACCTGATCAGCTGCAAAGTGGCTTTGGAAACAATTTTAAAATGATGGCAAATATGTGATGTGAGTCCAGGAGCCACTGAATCATTAATTACAAATGGAAGTGCACTGTGATATATGCACCAATCATTGTTCTGTATGCACTGTATCACTGTCAGTGTGAGTAGTGGTACAGAGGAGGGTACTAAGACCGACAGTCACAGTGCTCCTAATATAGTCAGCGGCGCACAGAGGATTGTCGGGGGGGTTTCCCTCCGCCGACCCAAAAAAAAACTCGAGAGAGAGCTGCTGCGCATGCGCAGCAGCTCCGTTTCGCCAGCGCTGTTCTATACAGCAGCCGCGGCGCTGTCTAAGAAGCGTCTGCGGCGGTGCTGTATGCAATACAGCACCGCCGCGGACGCTTCTTTGACAGCGCCGCGGCTGCTGTATAGGACAGTGGCCACTTAGTTAGCGCAGGGGGGGGGTTTTCTAGAGACTCAGAAACCCCCCCTGCGTGCGCCACTGATAGTGACTGAAGGAGGAATTATAGTGGTTTGGTTTATGTGTTACACATGCTCCCTCCATTAATCAATGATTAAGGAGCAGAGCGGCTCCTAGCTACACACATTGAGTTACTGTGGAGGGTGGAGAATGAGCTAGGCACATGGGAGTAGAATAGCTCCTTCTTAGAAGACTGGTCAATTCATGGAAAATACTTACATTAAAGAGTCTACAACATTTCCACTATAATTTGCCCATTCTGCACTCCATGCTACAATGAAAAAAAAAATAAAAAAATTGACCTGTAACACAAGTCAGTATAGTGAATGTTAAATAAAGTTTTTTGCGTCTTCTCTATGGCTTAAAAAAAACAGGATCTTCATTATAACCCAAGTTACAGACAATACACGTCGGGCCTGATTCATTAAGGAGAGTAAAGAGAAAAAAAAAAAAAAGGAGTAACTTTGCACCTTGGCAAAACCATGTTGCATTTAAGGGGGATGTAAATTTAAAATATAGGGACAGATTTATAATTGGGGTAGGGCATGTCCTAGATCAGCTTTTAATTTCAGTGTAAAAATAGAGCTGACAAGTATTTGTGTGCTACATGAAAAAACAGCCAGTATTTAACTTATGTGCAAAACAATAAACTAACTTGCACCCCTTGCATTATAACATAGTTTGTACAGGAGAAAACTTACTCCTTTTTTTGCCTTACTTTCCTTAATGAATCAGGTCCGTAGAGGTGCATGCAAAGCTTCTAAGGTTAAGTGATCAATAAGCCTTTCACAAAGCGGCAGAAATGAAGTATGAGGCGATATTGGCTTTAGCATTACTTCCACTGCTTTATACTCTATGTCTCCCATTAATAAATTGAGCTATTTCAATTTCTGTTTATTGTTCTAAAAGTAATGACTGTGGACATGCTATTGTACCTCATCAGTCAGGGAACACGTGTCTAAAGTCATTAATTTTAATTTATAGACTCAAAATTAAAATGTCATATTTGACCCTATTATTTTAGAACTGCAGCAAGGTGATTTAATTTTCTTTCCAACAATGCCAGTTTATATCCCTCTTTATGCTGATGAAAATATATTTCCAGTATTTTCAATACATCTAGCATATTGTGCACTTTTTTTTAAAGGAGAACAAGTATTCAATTACAGTTTTTCTTTTATTTAAATAAAATTTAATATTGCAACACGGATATTATGCATATGTAAATTACTGATTTATCAGTAACTAACATATCCGAGTAAAAAAAAATTCTGCACATCAGATTGTTTTTTTAAAAATAGCCGCAGATAATGAGAGGCAAAAACTGAAAAAATACACATGGAAATATCAGACTGAGGGGTTAAATTTATCAAGAAGCGAGTCTCCGGTGGGTTTGAAAAAAGGGAGACATTGCCTATAGCAACCAATCAGATTCTACCTATTATTTATTTACTACATTCTACAAAATGACAGCTAAAATCTGATTGGTTGCTATAGGCAACGTCTCCCTTTTTTCAAACCCACCGGAAACTCCCAGCTTGATAAATTTACCCTTAAGGGTCTTAAGGGATACCGAAATTCTTAAAAGGAAAAGTGGAGGTGTGCCCTATAGCAACCAATCAGATTCTAGCTATCATTTATCTAGTACAATGATCGAAAGAAAATGATCGGTTGCTATGGGCAACACCTTCACTTTTAGTTTTAAGAAGTTTTATTAAATGTACCACTAACACACTTAACACTGGTGCTCAAAATCCTTGCTTGTGCACCAGCCACTTCCATGTTACACAGAATATACAGTAGCAGTGCTAGTCTATATATAGAGGGCCTGATTCATTAAGGAGAGTAACTGGCTTTTTTTTGCATTGAATGAGCACAATTACTCTGTACAGGCTCAGAACTGGAGTCACAGGACACACCAGTGTTCAATTCACTTTCAAGCACAAAGGACACTTACGACAGCCTACGATTTTAAGGAGGGAACTGGGCGGGGAAGAGGCATATGCCCGTAAGCAGTGTAAAGTAAGGGCTTACCAAGCTTGAGCATTCGATTCAAGCTCTGGGTATCTCTCAGCTACTTGTCTTTCAGCCATATTTCTTGCTCCAGCTACAGGTCTGGTCTAATTGCGGATTACTAGTGATGACGGCTGTATGTATCCTATAACGTGTTTGCAATCGGGAGCAATTGTAAAAAAAATATTTTATGTACAGTAGACATTAATTACATCCTAATAAATGTTTATCATTGGAACAAATAAATAAAAATGACAACTTTTTTTTATATTTTAATGTTTTGTCATTAATGACTATGGGCCTGATTCATTAAGAAACTTAGGCAAGAATTTGAGTAAGTTTTCTTACTTAAGTTTTCTTAAGTTTTCTTTACAAAACCATGGAGCAAATCAAGGGGTATAAATGAGTTTATTATTTTGCACATCAGATAAATACTGGGTGTTTTTCCATGTAGCACACAAATACTTGATAGCTTATTTGTACACTGACATTTAATTTTTGTGAGTTTATATTCTTCATATGTATTGGTCGTATCCTGCAGTGTCCTTTGTAGTAGAGCAGAGCAAAGTGAACCTAGATCCGTATTCATCACCAGATGTATCTTCACCACGGCTCCTTGTTGAACACAGATGTGCATATACCCGTTTCCTATATTAGAAAAGAAAGAGCCCCCTTTCAAATAGGGCTACTGTGACTAATGCTTACTCGTGCCCTGATGAAACTTGCAAGAGTCTAGCGTGTGCAAGTCATTTTATGGTCTTGGATAAATCAATGTGTTTTCCTGTGTCTCAGGCACTAGACTTAGTTTTTGTTTGTACTCAACATTCCGGAGAAAAAAAATGAAGTCTAGATTGCTAAAATCACTTCTTGGTCTCAGCCCATCATTTGTTATTGCAAAATTGTTGCAGAAACTAAAACAAATCCACCAAAATTACATTGTCAGCTCAGCTGGAAAACTGTATTGAAAACGTAGTTAACAAGAATGTATAATCTATAAGAACTACATAGATATATTATTATAAATTATTTTTATGATTGTCATATAGGATCGACTTATGGTTTAAGGTTAGTGGTCCTTTAAATAAGATGTGCCTCTCATCATTAAGAATGAAAGCAATGTTACAGCTTGAATCCTCAGGCTAGAATACAGGTTAAAATTTATTTTGATACTGATTGGAATTAAGATTTCTGTCTACCATAATGGTTTTTATTGTATTTATTAAATTCATTGCTTATACCATTGCTTATATTCTGGTACAAATAAATGTAGTGAGTTGCATTAGCATTAAAATCTTTGGAGGATACATTTCCCCCTTTCTGAACTATTATTATTATTATTATTATTATCGTTTATTTGTAGGGCGCCACAAGGTTTCCGCAGCGCCGCACACAGTACAAACAGTAGACTATACAGTAGACTAGATAGGGTAGAACAGTACAGAACAATAAACACAAAGTAGCAGTATTTCAGAAACTCTGGGAGGGCAGATAAAATAGAGACGGAGCAGAAGAACAGGTATGGAGACTGGAGGGAAGAGGGCCCTGCTCATTCGAGCTTACATCCTAAGGGAGGGTAAACAAAGTCAGGCACAAAAGGGAGCCAGTGAATCAAAGGAGAGATAGAAGAGGGGTCAAGGGAGGATGAGCAGAAGAGTTGAGAGGTTAAATGGATGGTTGGTAGGCCTACATTCAAAACATCAACATAATAATAATACCCAGTAGAATGTTGTGAGCAGCTTGGTTTGTACAAGTGGGTTTTTATGTCTGTATTATCGCTACCAATAAATATTGTCCAATGCGATTAATGTGGTTCCAACGCACAAAGATATTTAATAGCAAAATATAGCAGAATTGCAGCAAACCATGATGATGCATAAGAAGGTATAACAAATTACAGGAAAGTATGACCGAATACAATACGCATACGCCCCTGGGCCCAGGTCCAGCTTTAATCTTGAAAATCTGCAGTCAAAAGAGATTTAATACTGGCCCAGGAGCTTGTTTATATGCAATTTGAGTTAACAAAAAAACAGTGATGATGTCCAAGGGTCAGGCCAGTCCAGTACAATGCAGATCATAAGTCAGTTCAAAGGATTCCTCTCCAAAGGTGGGGGCAGTTTACTCCAACAGCTCAGCACCTGTTGTGCCTGAGGGAACCGACCTAATCCAGATTAAACCAACCTAAAAACATGTGTTGCCTACAGGATTATAGAGTATCAATCTTATTTTATTCATAACTAGCGTTTACAGTGTGTGATCGCTTAGCCGCTGATACCGGATTTCTACTGGTGAAATGAGGAATGATATAAGACCACAACACCTGAATCATAAATCCCTTTAATGTAAATTTATTAAAGCTAAATAATAATAGTAATATTATTAAAGTAGAAGTAAAATACTCAGGACCTCATTTACAAAGACTGTATTGGTGTCTCTAATGTCCAGCATACACCAAGGTGCACACTTACTTTCTGCTTTTCTTTGCTGAGCTCATATTAGAAGTACATCTAGATATGCAGGCACATATATTGACAGGGCGATAAAACCCCCACATCACCCACAGAGCTGGCACCTGGACGCAGAGGTGTGACTAAACCAAGAGAGCTTGGGTCACGATTTGATAAAGTGGGATAATAGAGGTTCACAAGCAATTTTCATCTGAACTGACAAAATTAAGATGTGTTACACCAGTCAAGATAGCAAGAAATGTGTTGTTTGTAAAATGTAACACCTATATGGTTAATGAGAGTATATAGAATGTTTAACAATGGGGTTTGGCCTTATTAGAGCATGGAATACAGTAAAATATAGAATAAAATGTCTTTAATGTACTCAGTTTTGAATATAAGCACAACCTTAACTGTTATTATGAACAACGGAGACATGTACTGTGGGTCCTGTATTGCAGAATCCATCTGTTCTGGAGAGCCAATTGCTGTCTATGCTACATTAATTATTACAAAAGTTCATCACCATACCTAACTGCCTATTATTTTTAACCCATAGCCTTCAATTATACACCAAAAGTATTGAAAGCTATATTTTTATAGTACATGGCACAAAAAATTATACATTTAAAGGTCACTGAGGATCTTAAATGCTTTCCTAATGATAAAAATAGCATATACAGATTAAGCAATTTAAATGTGCCAATCTCGGCCTTTCTTCAGCTGTTAATGTGCAGTATGTTACAAATGACTGCATCCTTATTCTTTTAATGCAATTTTTTTTTCTGGGAAATGCTAACCTAACAAGTTGCCATTGTATTTGTGTCATAAAAATGATGGATACAGTTGCAACACCAGACTAGATGACCATTATTAGGAGACAGTTGACCTTGTTCGTACGAAGTGCCCTTGGTATTCTAAAAGGATGCTAAGCCAGTCAACATCCAACATAATATAGCACCATTATACCTGTTTAGAATAACAGTATATACGGTAACTGGTCAAAAATACTAAACACTTATTACATATAACATTTGTTGTAGGCCAATCAATGTTTTGTTTAGTAGATCTACTAAAGCAGCGGACAGGGAACATGGGTAAATTACCCCAAATGGGGTAAAAATGAAATTCCTGGGGGTAATGCTGCCGATTCACATGCTGTCAGTTGGATTGTAGACCCCTTTAAATGTGAAATTGCTGTTGTACCAGAAGAGCCCCAAGGGTTGGCAGAGGCACTTCTTGAGCTTCGATGCAATAATGAAGCTCATATTGCATTTGAAAACAAAGCAGATCTGTCATATTTTTGGATGTCAACAGCTGCAAAGGCATCAAAATTGCACATGAGGAGGCAGTCAAAAAGTTGCTGCCTTTTGCACCAACCTACCTTTGCGAACAAGGATTTTCCACTCTAACCAACATAAAAACAAAGCAGAGAAATCGATTGGACGCTGAAGACCGTATCCAAATTGCTCTGACATCAAAATGCCCCAATATTGATGCTCTCGTATCAAAAATGAAGCAACATCATTTCTCCAAAACCTGAAGTTTTGGAATTGAAGCATTCAAAGAAATTTTGAATAGATTCAATAAAATTTTGAATTCCAATAATTAATAATATATGATTTCCTTCCTTCCAAATCAAGGGGGTAACGTCGGCGTATCTAAATATATTTTGGGGTAAAAGGTAAAAAAGTTCCCTGACCCCTGTAATAAAGGAATATTTTTCCAAATCTCATATATTACCCAGTAATATAGTGTTGGGTGTATGAGCTCCAGAGGCTTTGGGATTAATCAGATCATACTTTAGGGTTTTAGCCAAACCCTATCTACATGGATCTATCACAATATTTGCCATTCAAAGTCACTGTGATAGTCTATGAAGACCAGAGGGTGTCTTCTGCTTCCTCTTATAATTCACAAGTTGAGATTTCGATTTGGCATCTACCTGAAATTATTGTTGAAAGAAGATGCGACATGAAAGATATAGGGAACATTGAACTGTGAAGAAGAAATGCAGAAGTCAGTGTTGGCTACTTCATTTACTCAGGCGACATTCAACATGCAATTAACATAATGCAACACAACATGTTTTCTTATTTGAAGAAAATAATATTTTTCTTGTCTTTTTCTTATACTGCCTGCAAATGTTGTTAATGAAGGTCACCCTAATCATTCCTGAAGCTGCTTGAAGTTGCAGAAAAATGTAGAAAAGAATGATAATTGGGAAAGTTAATTAATGGGAAAGGTGCTGTATATACAAGTAACATGAAATATTTTCACCCTGTGACTATGCTTGTTTTGTAACAATGATGACATATGTAAAGGGGTATCCTTAAAATCAGCCATTTATACTGCATTACATTTGTAATAAAGACTTGGGACTGTATTCTGGGCATTCTATTATTAATGAAAATCTAAATATATGGAATAATTGCTAATAATTTGTTGCAACAATCACCAGTTCTAAGCTGATTAAATATAAAGGAAGGCACACCCTCAATAGTCATCAAATTCTGAATATTGCCATTGATGTTAAAAATGACATTTACAATTCTCAGACCTTCTGCAGCCCTAGAGGTTATATATTTTCCAGAGAGATGCAGTATTGTTGCAACAAAAGGGCGGCCATATTTGCTACTGGAGTGAACAGAAAATGGAGGGGGATTTGTGAGCCCAAATAAATATCTTTCCAAACTCACCTGACCTGTTAGCTGAACTATCCTGCACATTACAGGTGGGTTATAAGCAACAGTAAAATATGCTTAGTTTTCACTGTAAGACATAAAAAAGGTAGATAATAGTATTTTGATAATTATTTTTTTTATTAATTGCTGATACTTTATGATTTTTTGAGAGCAGCCTTGGTTAATACCAACGTAAATCCAGTTACAATGTAACATAAACAGCTTTTCTACTCCTGGCTTCTTTATTTAAAGGGGCAATTAGGTTACTGTTTCCATGCTTTTCTCTATTGGCTTTTTATAGTACTAACAAAGACTAACAAACATATTTCATTATACTCTCATACTGCTTGCCAGATGCCAACACAGAAGAACGAGCCTTGGGCTTTAACTAGAGAGAGTAGCACTTACAATTCAGTCATCAGACATGTTGAGGGAAATATATATCCATTAATTTCTGCCATGATAATAATAATAATAAAAATAATAATAATATTATTATTAATAATAATAATAATAATATTTTTAAAAACTAATCAACATCTTCATCATCATCAAATAATAATTATGTCTTTTTATTATTATTATTATTATTATTATTATTATTATTATTATTATTTAGATTTTTATATATCATTTTCAGAGTTTATTTCCTAGAAACAAAAAGGTCCTACATTTCTTTCCTATACTGAAACAGTTCTAAAAGGTTTTTGTAATTGACAGAAAATCTCAGTTGGGAACTCGTGAACTCAACCAATATTTATTTTGCGCTGATACCATTACTCAAGTACTTTTTTTTTCTGTGACCTACGTCCTTGTTTTAACGATAAACAATTTATGAAGTTGTTCTCAGCAACGTGTTTCTAAGCAAAACTGTAATGGCCAAGACATATTGGTCCTACATTATTGTTATTGTATTAGCTATAATCGCCATTTCATAAGTTAAAGCATTTCATGGTGTTTTATTATATAATTATGTCCCTTCAAGTTGTTGTATTAAATGACCAGTGACCATAATTGCTGGTTCTTTGGAATCTTCTGTGTACACTGCTCTTTTCACCAGTGTATTAGAGTTAATGGAGTCTGAAACTACTGCACACTCTAACTGAGAGCCAGCAAGAATGACAGAAATATTTCTTAAATAATGTCTTCTCATTTTCTTATAGCACTCACCACTGCCTGATCTAGTATGACAGATACATGAGGAACAGTACTTCTTGGTCTAGTTAAAGGGATTTCCTCATGAATTGTTAGCAGCAATACTTTGTTCTGATATTATTATGTGCAGATAGCTCATATCTCATATAAAAAATGCTTAAGTTATATTTTTCGGTGAGTTTTGTGAATGGCGAGGGACATCCTTTGGACTCTTACTCAATAAACAGCCTCTGCTCTTCTTTTGCAAACAGATGATGGACAATTTTTGGTTTATTGGAAAAATAATGGTAACGTGTGACTTAAAGGTTTTGGGTGGAACAAAAGGGGGCTGTATTGAGAAATCCTGGAGATATTGAAGACTTGGGGCCTGATTCATTAAGGATCTTAACTTGAGAAACTTCTTATTTCAGTCTCCTGGACAAAACCAATGCAAGGGGTGCAAATTAGTGCAAATTAGTATTCTGTTTTGCACATAAGTTAAATACTGACTGTTTTTTCATGTAGCACACATATACTTAATAGCTTATTTGTACACTGAAATTTAAAGTTGATATTTGTGTGCTATATGAAAAAAACAGTCAGTATTTAACTTATGTGCAAAACAGAATACTAATTTGCACCCCTTGCATTGTAACATGGTTTTGTCTAGGAGACTGAAATAAGAAGTATCTTAAGTTAAGATCCTTAATGAATCAGGCCCCTAGTCATACTGTGACTGTGGTCAGTTACCAGATATGACCCCATTGGTTGGGTCAGCCAATGATTTCAGTCATCAGCCAATTGCGTTCTTAGTTACAGTTACAATCAAAATGGGAATGTTGCTTGGCGGAAGCCCACACTTGAGAGAATTTGGTCCAACTTGCTCTATCCTTTGAATTCTACAGCTCATTAGCACCATTAGGTAAAAAAAAAACAATGAGACACTGTAAAAAAAATATTCCTAATTGTTGTGGCATAATGGGATCACCTCCATATAATCAGGAAAAAGAGACTGAAAAATGTACTATATATGATAAATAGATGACTCTATTCTTTTAAATCAGATCATGCTACTGTAACTAGAGCTACATTTATGATTGTGATAACACTTGTTACTGTTTAATTTCCCACAGGTTTTTTTTTATGTGAAGTATCCAATTCTGCAAATCATCCTTTCACTTCAAGTTGTTTTATAATTAAGTCATAATGATATTTGATGTTGAGTATATGAAAAGATAAATGACTGGTGAATCAAACAACTAGACTGCAGGCCGAGATTTTAATTGATCCGTGCACCGCTTATCTGTCAATTTACTTTAGACTAAATATAATTATTTGTATTGTACTCTGTTGAATTGTAAACCTGAATTGGTACAAGACAGAAGAAGCTGAATTGCATCATTCTTACATTGAATTTGTATTATTACATACAAAATAGTGAACCTAAGACAGAACTGATCGGTTTAGATGATGGCAAGCATTGATTATACATATGATTTCTTTTGTTTGCTTTACAATTTTCACAGTTCAGTTTTTGTTCTTTACTGAGCAGGAAGCACAATAGTCCAACGAAACATCACTATGCACTTTCAATTCATTTCAGAATAGGAGAGAAGCAGCAAGAGACAATACATTATTCATATACTATATTTGGGCTCATTTGATTGGCTAGGGGTTCAGGCAAATGAACAGTACCCATGGAGTTTAGGCTGTTTGCTCATATCTAGGCTAATCATTAATTGGTGTACCTGTCGTGTGTAGCAGACTAGGCAATCATCTTCAGCTTAAGGCATGACTACACTCTTCTACTTGGAATTGGTTGCTCTGCTTCCTTGAATGTCACCCTTATGAAGACAATGCAATGGGGCTCTCCTCAATAACTTAGTCTACTTACACACTAGCATTAAAATTCAAGCATTAAGATTTAAGATGTGGTTGTTATGCAAGTTAAGCACTTGATGTCAACAACAGTGAAAATAAGAAGCATTGTGCCACATGAGACTGTACATACTAGTGTTGCTGCAATGCATTTTTTAATGCTTCTTACTATATTTCAGTGCCTTTCGCACATATGAACATAGTTGATAGTGTACATTCATGTCAATGGGAGTGCTTTCTAAATCCAATCAGATTGGGTTAAGAAGCATTTACATTTGCATTTTGACATGCATTTGACTTAAGATAATAACTTTCTGTTTTATCACAGAGGGTTGGAAAGGTCATCAACAGTGACATTGACAGTATTGTTAGCTCGACAATTGAAATGTAGACAGAATTATTATGTCAACAATTCTAATGTAAACAGTATTATTTGGTTGACAGTAATATCCTTAACCCTAGCCCTACCCCTAACCCTATCCCCATCCTTAACCTTAACCCTATCTCTAACCCTAACCCTATCTCTATTTCTAACCATATCCCTAAACTTAACCCTATCTCTAACCCTATCTCTAACCTTAACCCTATCTCTAACCCTATCCCTAACCTTAACCCTATCTCTAACCCTATCCCTAAGCTTAACCCTATCCCTAACCTTAACCCTATCTCTATTTCTAACCCTATCCCTAGCCTTAACCCTATCGCTATCCCTAACCTTAACCCTAATTTAAACGCTAACCTTAACCCTATCTCTAACCCTATCCCTAAGCTTAACTCTATCCCTAACCTTAACCCTATCTCTAACCCTATCCCTAAACTTAACCCTATCTCTATCTCTAACCCTATTCCTAACCTTAACCCTATCTCTATCTCTAACCCTATTCCTAACCTTAACCCTATCTCTATCTCTAACCCCATCCCTAGCCTTAACCCTATCTCTAACCCTATCCCTAAACTTAACCCTATCCCTAACCTTAACCCTATCTCTATCTCTAACCCTATCCCTAACCTTAACCCTCTCTCTATCTCTAACCCTATCCCTAACCTTAACCCAATCTCTATCTCTGACCCTATCCCTAACCTTAACCCTATCTCTATCTCTAACCCTATCCCTAACCTTAACCCTATCTCTAACCCCATCACTAACCTTAACCCTATCTCTAACCCTATCCCTAACCTTAACCCTATATCTAACCCTTTTACTGTCGACCATGTGAATTGCCGACCTAATAATTCTGTCAAGATTTAAATCGTTGCCTTTCCAAATATCAACCAAATGAGTGCTTAGCCGTCTACAGCATACTAGTTTTACATGCATTAAAAGACACATTGAAAATGCCAGTGTGTACATTGCCTATGACACACACGCTTTGCCAATATGGTTAATCAGAATGAGGGAGAGCTTCTAGGACTTAAAATGGGAATTCTACCTTCAGACAGTTTTTACACCTACAGAATTTACAGTACAGAATGGTCATTCTGTGGATGATTTTACTGGGAAGACTTGGTTATTTTGGTTTTCTTTAGGTACAGCAGATCTGCAGTGTAGATACAGTTATATCCAGTACACAGGTCTGAGCTTATCTGTTATCATATCAGAAGGCAATAATAGTGAATAAATTTAGGCAATAAAATTCTCTGAAAGTGGCCAGTGTCTGGTTACTTCCTTATAAGCAGAGCAATTGCACATCTAAATGCTGTAGAGATGCTCGGGCTCGGTTTTCTGAAAACCGAACCCACCCGAACTTAGCTGATCCAACTAGGCTCGCGAGCCAGCTCGGTACTTTGGAGGGTCTTCAGATCTGAATCAAGGCAAAACGTAATCCTTGTGTTGTCGGATCTCGCGGGTTTTGGATTCCATAAGTACCTCCCTCCCCAGGTGATCCAGCACTATTGCTCACACAGAAACAGGGGTAGCAGTGTTCTTGTCACTCTCCTGTCTCCAGTGACATTGCTCAGTGCCATTGCTCACACAGAAACAGGAGGGGTAGCAGTTTTCTTGTCACTTGACAAAAATTGACTGGAAATTACTGTTATTAAGGTTAATATTAATGTAGGAATAAAAAGAAGAGCCAAATTCAGTGATTTTAGCAATAAAAATGGAGATTTTAGAAAAAAAAATAGGGATCCAAAACCAAAACAGTTAATCCATATACAAAATCAAAACCAAAGCCAAAACATGGGGGTCAGTGAACATCTCTAAAATGCTGTAAATACACAATCAGACCACCAAATACGACAACAACATATAAATGTTATAGCTTCAGATCTCAGCATTTATACAGATATTATTTATAGGAATTTATACATATATTGCCATTATTGTGGGTTATCACAGATAGTTCCCCCTTGATCATATCAATAATGGAATTAATATTGATCATTTGCAGAAATCTTCACATTTACGTTCTGTTTAAGCACACAATTTATAACGAAAGATGTTTCCATTTTTGGAGACATTACATTTGAGTCTCACAAGCATTTGTTGTTTTCAGACGATTTGCATGCAATGCTGGATGACATTCTTCAGGGTTGATTAAGTAAGGTGCCAGAGGGGCTAAAGAAAAAACACATTTGGTTTCTTAAGCCTTTTAAAACATTTTAAAACAATAATAGTGATTGGCAAGGAAACAACTGCATTTTACTTGAAAGCAGCTATCAAACATTATTCTTGCTCCTGATTTACTGTAATTTAAAAGGAAGGTAAGGTTTTTTGGTTATCTGCACAAAGTGAAGTCTATTGAAAAGAAGAAGGAATGACAACTATGTTTTTAGAGAAAAATAAGATTAGATCTCAAAATACATGTGTGATTGCATGCGTTTTGTATGCTTATGTGCTTAGCACATGTAGGCATAGAGGATGAATATATTTGTTTCTTATAGATAGTAAATAAGTTCAGGTAATATCTTATTTATCCAATCATAACTCTGGTTCTAGACACTGTAGCCCCTCAAATTCATATTACATGGGATTTTTAAAGGACGTACTCTAGATTATAGAGAAACCTGGAAATTGTCAATTAGTAAAACAAATCAGATTAACTCTGGGACAGATAGTGAAAGGGATGGTAGAAATCAATAGGGTGGTACTAATTGGGGGAGAGAGCCAAGACAAGGAAGTTAGGAGGAGGACTGATAGACTTGAATAAAGAAATGAGTCTTAAGGGCACGCTTGAAGCTATTGAGAGTAGATGCTAACCTGATGGAACGTGGAAGATCGTTCCACAGCAGGGGAGCAGCCCGGGCAAAGTCCTGAAGACGAGAGTGAGAGGAGGTGATCAGTGAAGTAGTGAGGCGGCGGTCACAGGCAGAGCGGAGGGGGCGGGTAGGAATGTAGGTAGAGATGAGATTGGAGATGTAGGGAGGGGAAGATTGACTAAGAGCTTTAAAGGTGAGGTTGAGGAGTTTAAATTTAATTCTGTAGGGTATGGGGAGCCAATGTAGAGACTGCTGGAGGGAGACTGCAGATACAGAGCGGTGGGAGAGAAAAATGAGGCAGGCAGCAACATTGAGGATAAACTTCAGAGGGTCAAGGCGAGAATCAGGTAGGCCAGAGAGAAGGAGCTTACAGTAGTCAAGGCGAGAGATAACAAGCGAGTGAACAAGTGTTTTCGTGGCTTCCGTGGTGAGAAAGGGACGTATCTTAGATATATTCCATATTACAATAATGTGGAAATCTTCCTGCTATATGGTTTCTATTTCTCCTTTATATATTTGTTTTGTGTACTGTTTTGGCCAAATGCAAAAATGTTGTTGTTTCGTTGCATTTTATTGGGGCTTCAGAAAAACAGTCTGGTGGGTTTTTTTTCCCATTGCATTTACCACTGAATAACATATTTCCTGAAATTGATCTCTTCTTTGATACTTGACGTAAAGCTGCAGCAGAGATCATAGACATCATTTTCTCTCTTGTTTCTTTGATGTACCTTTTGGCACGTACTGCAGTAGTATTTTCTATGCGTTTCGCTTACATTGCACTAAATAGTGCTCTGCTACATTTTCAAAGAAGTAGAACTACACATAAACCACTTGATTTGATATTAGAGATGAATTAGTTTTATCAAAACAATTCAGTGGAATATGTGCCTCATTCCGTTTGTTACTCTAGTTGAATTTGGCCTTAAGTCTTCCTCACGAATATCCCCCTATCATTTTTGTTCCTTTTGGAACTTAAACCACACCACAGAAAGAATGAAAGGTCTTAGGCTTCACACCTATCGAATTTACAAATACAGTACAGATTGGTCATTCTGTGGATGATTGAATGGCCACAAAATTGGATTCACCCAAAAATCCCCTGCAGCTTCTATAATCTCTCATCTGTGCTTGATATGGGGTTTTTAAGACATATTCCAATGTTGCAGTATATAATGTTGGGAAGAAAACCATATACAGTGAATACACAATAATCCCACACTAAGTCATTTTATTGTATTTGTTAAAACTAAATATTGTGATGCTGGTAATAGGTTGGCTGACAAATAGTGCAGAGTGCTTGATGAAGTCAAATGATCTGGAAAAATGTTTAGTAAATATGATCTGTCAATCAAAAATCTCACTTTCTCTGCTAAGATAAATGCTGCTTCCAGGATCTCAGCTTTTGTCTGTTGTTGTGAATGATGGATGAAAGACAGCAAATAGACAGGGCACAAATGGGATGTGGGTGTTATTCTGTATATTCCTATACAGTAGCACTAGAGGGTCTTGCTGAAAATGTGTTTGAAAAGAGGTGCTTATGTCAACTGAATTAACCATTTTTATGCAGGTGGCCTATACATAAGACTTTTCATTCCCAGCTTAAAAATGTCAGGAGTATAGCAACAGGGGTAGAAGGATTAGTAATCACACTGGCGTATTTGGGGTCGCCGCAGTTACTCCATTCAAAAACCCAGAGGGGAGGTCCAAGGGGCAAGTGTTGGGTCGTGATGACGTGATTCACGCCATTTTGTAATGATGTGAACTGCATCATCATACAGCACAAGGGGGGGGGTGTCATGATTACATGAATTGTGTCATAAGGCCTCACCAAAGGGGTTCTTGCAGGGGAGCACCAACAAGTGGAGCAGGGGGTGCCGCTGCTATGGGAACTGGAGGTTGCCCCCCCCTCCAAGGCCCCCATGGCCCCCACTCTGCTTTTAAAGGAGCAGAGAGGAGGACATTTCTGATCAAGTGCTGCTCTGCGTCCCCAGGAGGCAAGAATGTCATCGCCGGACCCTACCCAAATTTTGTCATAGGGCCTGGTGATGCACTGTTCATCATCATCATCATCATTTATTTATATAGCGCCACTAATTCCACTGTTCTATCCCTGGTTCATCGCTAAGCCACTGACTATAGTCTATAGATTTAAATTTTGGAAAGATCATCAGACAAAATTTGGAAATAGCTTATTAGATGCAAAAAACTAAATAGGGCATTTATGAAAACTGGTAAACAAAAAAAAAACCTGCTTTGGCCTATAGCATTTAATCCAATGTTTCCTTTCATTTTCTGAGTTACAAAATATAAAAATCATAGTTACAATCTGCCTGGGGTTACTGTACCACTGTTTGCCTTTACATTAATTATCATCAATAAATTCCAGTATGTTTTAGCCACCACTAATGCCTTTTGAAGGCATCTCTCATGCTTTATGAAGGCACATTTAGGAAGACTGTGGGCACAGGAAAAAGGAGGTGCTGTAACCCATAGTAGCCAATCAGACTCAGAGTGTTGTTTTTCTAGTGCAGATTATAAAACCAAAGCAGACACCTGATTGGTTCTTATAGGTTACAGAGACTAAAATATGTATGAATTGTTGTAAATAAAACCTGTATAAATGGTGAGTTCAGAAGTCCTCACTTCTAAGTTAATTAATAAAACTTGTACACAATAAGTAATAATTCACCTCCTACTGTAAATAATTATGGATATTTTATGTCCCCCAGACTTTTGTGAAAAATATCTTTTGTTGGAGCCTACTATGTGATCATGGAACTGCTAAATGAACTCTAATATCCATAAGTTGGAGGTACATTACCCCAAATATATAAATGACCCTAAGCTCTATACACTTAACAAGAGTTTTGTTTGTGAAGTAGATTTCTTCCCATTATCAGTGGCGCACGCAGGAGGGGTTTCTGGTTCTCCAGAAACCCCTCCCCTCTGTGAACCAACGGTACTGTACAGCAGCCGCGGCGCTGTCAAAGAAGCGTCCGCGACAGTGCTGTATTGTAGTATAATACAGCACTGCCGCGGATGTTGCTTGACAGTGCCGCGTCTGCTGCACAATTCAGACTCGCCAAAATGGAGCTGCTGCGCATGCTCCCTCTCGCAATATTTTTTTTCCGGGGGGGCGGAAACCCCCCCTTCTAAATCCTGCGTTCGCCCCTGATATTGTTGCAACAACAGACCATGTTATGGGGGATCCCACTGGCTTCTTTAAGAGGAGAGATTTCTAGTTTATTTCCCCCTTAGGAATTTTGTTTCAATATTAGGATTCCATCACATCTATTATTGCAGAGAGGATAGTTGTTGACAAACACGTGAGTATCACCAAAGATGTCGGGCTAATCGCAAGACAGAAGAACAGACCAAAAGACCAAAAAAGCAAACTGTAACTACTGAAAGCTATAAATCATTATATTAAACCTTACAATGATAAGGGAAATCTCATATAAAGCAAAGAAGTAAAATCAATACATCACCTTGACACGTCTACTATGGAACAATTCCTCTGTGTGTTTACATTACTGTTCTGCAATGTAAACAAAATACAATCATTGCACAAAATAAAGGTAATAACAGCACATATATTTTTTCTTAATAAAAATAATAATACTTATGGCAGATTAGTGTCATCAGCTAGCTGGGTCAAGGCTTTTATGTAATCTTAGTGTACAAATCAATAACCCAGCACAGGATACACATGCAACTAGATACATTTCCTCAATACATTATTTCACAATTAGATTTGTATTAATAAGTATATTGGCCTTGATTTCCATAGCGCTCATGTTCCAATTTATATAAGTGAGCAGCTTAACTTACTCTTAGTAGGTAGGGTTGCATGACACCCAAGAAATTCTGTTCGCTGCGATTCGGCTGAATTTTGGCACCAAATTTGTACCTTGTGGTGAAATTGTTCTTTTTTTTTCTATTCTGCTTTCAAACCGCGATGTCATGATATTTGCTCTGATTTTCTGCCCACTTCTTATCAACCATCTTTTTTGCTAGCATATGACTGCTTTGAACATGCACCTTAAAAGAAAGTGGTTGGTTTTGACTATCCACAGTCATATAAATATTTTCACAACCCAGTGTCTAAAGTTGTGCTTAAAGGAACAAAAAGCTTGCCTTGCAAAGTACAGCATGCCAGTTATGCATGAAATGCCCCTGTATGCGAATCCACCAAAACCTTGGTTGTACATATTAGGAGACTCATCTACACAAGTGATGCAAGATAGAGAGGCATTACCATACTATATAGCTGTGGGAAAGTGTTCGCTTTACAAACACGAAAAATAACATATAGCATATTGAAGAGATTTAGGGGTATCTTTACTAAAAATGTGTGTTTTAGTTTAGATTAGCAGTTCTGTAGCTGCTTCCAAAGCCCACACAGGTTGCTGGAAAAATAGACAATGGGGTATATTTACTAAACTGAAAAAGTGGAGATGCTGCCTATAGCAACCAATCAGATTCCAGTTATCATTTATTTAGTACATTCTACAAAATGACAGCTAGAATCTGATTGGTTGCTATAGGCAACATCTCTACTTTTTCAAGCCCGCAGTTTAGTAAATATACCCCAATGTTTTTTTCTTTCTCTTAACCTGACTTTGCCTTCAAACAAAGCTTACTTCTATAGTCAGTCTTCCTCTCCGTTGAGTAGTAAACTTTTCTGTTACATTAGGTTTATTATTTAGTTGGGTTTACCTCATCTATATTGTATATAATTATGTATTGATGTTTGCGTTGCGTTGTGTGTTAGGTATTGATAGACTCACAAGCTGCTCGAAAGATGTCCCTACTCTGCTCTTTTGAGAGCAGAGCAGGTGCCTTGGGAGGAGCCTTGGAGGGGGAAGGGGGCGTCACCTCTGGGCTCCTTAGCAGCTGCAACACCTGCATCAGTTATTGTTATGTTCCTGTTAATATATTAAAGTTACACCCAACCAGAGGTCAAAGTGGAAATTTAGAAGTGGCGGTATGGAAAATGCAAGTGAATGGAATTTAATAGCTTTACAGTCAAAGCAGTAGGAGAACTGGCGATATGGCATTCCACCCTATATCGGCCTACTTCGACCACAGCACACTACGTAACATATAAGAATATTATACTAAAGGTCAAATAAATTAGAGTAGTATAACGTCATTGTGTCAATGCCAATGACATATGTATCTTTCACCTGCAATGTCACTTACTCGCTATACTAGCGTCATATGTGACTTGTTAACCCCTAATTGGATATTCTCCTCCTGGAATCATAATTTTATCATGATGTCAGTTTCATTAGAACGTGACATTTCATTGGAATCTTCTCAAGTTACTTTAATTAAAATGTGCCTAATGACGCTTTTGCAATTAAAAAAGCAACAGTGCAGTAGCAATGGTAATAAAAATTAAGAAATATAATAACTACAGATCTGGACCTTTGTTTATTTGTATAAATACATACATACACTCATTTGATTTAATGCAGAAATAACTTTAATGTACTCAGGGCCAGTAGACAGCAATTAGTGTTGTTTCAATACCCGCTCATCAGAAAAAAGATGCATCAGGGTAGAGTTAGTGTTTAAAATATTCAAAATCCATGTAACAATGGAACTCTGTCATTTCTTGACACAAACTGATGAATGGAGATAAATTGCCTGCCATTTAAACATGAAGATTCTGCATATTAAGTTGTGGGATAACATAATTCCTGCCTTCGTATTCTCCTTGGGAAATAATGCAGCACTTTTCTGAAAATGTCTTCAAAGGTTTCCAAAAAATAGGGAGTATAGTGATTAATACCCTGGCGCACTGATGTGTGTTACTGTGTGTTAAAATTAAAGATTAACATAAAACTATTTGCTAAAAGGGCATTTTTTTATTTAAAAAGAGTAGATATTCAGACCTTTTTTATATCATGGGGGGAACATTTCTGAAAGTTGGTACAAAGAAAATAGGAGGAGTTGAACATAACAACCAGATTCTGTGAGTTTTTCAGACCAATTTAGAAAATAGAAGCAGACATCTGATTGGTTGCTACGGGCAACGCCTCCTTTTTCCTCGCACTCATTTAATCAAAGGTAATTGCTGGTTGGGTGCTGAACATTTGCCACATGTTAATAAATAATCCCCATGGTTGTAATTATGTTTTCTAGCCTCTAATCAATGCACCGTGGAAGGTGACATTTTACTTTTAAAAATGCTGCATTACAGCTGAATTTGTCTCCCATTTCTAAACTGAGTAATAAAGCAATTTAAACATTGAACAGTGTAGTACAATGCAAAGTTGTGTGTCTCATTAAGGCATACTTGCCTACTTTCCTGGAATTTCTGGGAGGCTCCCGAATTTCACAGACTCCTGGAAGAGTAGGCATCCTCCCGGACTGTGATGGAGGGGGAGCTTAATGATGCAATTTATCATCATTAAACATTTCCTAACAGGGGGCAGGTGCTATGGTGACCATAGCATTGCATAACCACGCCCCCTCTTACTCCTGTCACATGACCTTGAAAATTTGGCAATTAAGGACTCTATTTATTATGTAGTGAAAAGCCCTATTCCGCTGAAAACTGTTTCACTTAACTCTTCTTGACCGAGAAGTTCTTGGGTGATATGCGCCAGCCATTTAGCTGGACTTCGAATACACTAAGTGAAAACAAAAAGTTTAAAAATAGATATAAAATATTACAAAATGATTGACACATAAAAAATGCTTTATTCAATAACAAAGCATTTTTTCATCCATTATCTTCTGCTGTGACTTTGCTAAGATAGTTATAGCAGACGAAGGATCCCTGCAAAGTATGGGAAAACTATTGCCCGCGACATCCGACAAATAATAATATATAAAGCCCTGTGTCATTACCATGAACACGTTTTACGAAACAATTAAGAACAATCCTACGCGCGTCAGCAAAAGTTGCCATTTGCGAAAGAGAAGACACATGACGTCACAAGAGCAAACAAAGGCCTTTGTGCAGCACCGCACCTCCAGACACTCCACAGCAATGACACCATTCCAGCATCCATTAAGAATCAATCAGTGGGAGAAATACCGCAGCTCTTATTGCAGATTGCAAGTGCATTTGAAGTCACCTCTGGTTTTCACGTACTCATTCTTAGGCTTTGTGTCTCTATACGGATCCGGCAGTCCTCTGTGACTAATTCTTATGCTTGAGAGCGCAATACGGCTTCTATATAAAAAAAGTAATCGTGTTAAACAAAGAAGTCACATGTAGAAAATATTCTTTAATGTGTTTAAGTAAATTTGATTCATAGACTTATTAGTCATTAGCCATATGTCATTTTTACACATAGTTTTATATTCCATTTTTGTGTGTCTATCTTATTGTCAGCAAATGTAACAAATCTACAAAGCACAGTGACAACAACCTAAACAGTATGCAAACAAACTGCTCTAGGCAAATGAGCTAATACATTGAACTAAAATACAAGGCTGTTGTTTATTCAGAAAATGATACTTTCTTACCCACACTATAGAGCATAAAACACAGTACTGAGTATTTCTTATTAAATTCTGTACATTTCCCAGATACCTAACTGCACTGCAGCAGACTATAACCTCTTCTATCCGCGTCCTTGAAAAAAATGTGAAAACATTGTTCTTTAAGGATTTCTATACAATCAGCACATCAACCTTTACTTCTTCTTCACTTTCCCATTCTGCTCTTCACAGGAAAAAAATATATACTGGATATTAATAAATAATCAGCTTTGTTGCCGAGATGCCAAAGAAGTTGAATACTGTTAACCTTCCATTCATTTTTCTCTTCAACATTTCTATAAAACATGTTTAATCCATAAATCTGGTATTCTAGTTGCAAACATCTAAATATGTAGCTTGTTCTTGTAGTAACAATAGCCTAACAATCATGTAAACAACACTTTATCTGAAGAAGATACACTGTAGAATTACTATAGTATATTACTAACTTTTACAATACATGCAACTGGGGTAACAACTAAATGTAAAAGTTTAAGTGTGCAATAATGTTTTTTTATTTCACAGCGTACCCAAGTGAATTATACAGAAGGCTATTGGAACATGTATTCTTTTATGTAGTTTGAATATTAAAGGAAATACATATAGAGGTAATAAATGCACATATCGAAAAGTCCTCGCCACTAGTTATTTTTGCGCAATTAATGGAACTTTAAAAATATATTGCTAAATTGTTCAGCAACTTCTAATTATAGTAAATGTATAATATATATGTAGTTTATTAGAGATTGTGTTCGCTAATAAATATCAAAGTAAATGTTGTATATAAATGAGGGGTGCGAAGGGAGCGATAATTCACCTGCATAGTGTTCTATATTGAATGCTGTGCAGGAGCTCCCACTTGTTAGAGTCATACTTGGAAACTTTGACAAGTTGTTCTCTGGGAGATCCAGGGAGAGGTGGGTGTGTGGGGGTGGGGCTCAGTAAATTGCGTCATTTGGCCCCACCCCATAAACTGTCATCGCAATGTCTAGTCTGTTACATCATAGGGGCGGGGCCACAAATACGCATGAACAAGCGTAACATGACAGTACAAAGGGAATGTTAATTTATTAGGAGGGGGATTCTGCCAAAAGCAGGCCATGCACCATTTATATATATATATGTGGCCTGTAACAATCAGCATACCTGAACATACAGTTGACAGATGACCATTGGCAGACTGTGTGTGCATACATGCCATCTTTTGAGATCTCCCTTCCAGGCGGGGAGATCTTGCTGGCAATTTTTGGGGGTGTGGCCAATGGGACGCATCACGTGACCTTGCACCCTAACATGTCAGAATCAATTTACCCTATTACAATTGGGGGCGGGGACGTAATGACGCATGAAATGCATCACTAAGCCTCACCCCCACCAGTTAACTTAATGAACTGACCAGGAACCCAGGAGGTTGCCATGTTCTCCCGGGAGACCGGGAGGACTCCCAGAAATTTGGGAGTCTCCCGGACATCCCGGGAGAATAAGCAACAATGTGTGTGATCATCTCCCAATCCCACTAACACGCATCATTGTGATCCCCCTGGATAACCTGGATGAGTAAAATTAAGATATTGACTCAATGTTTATAATTGTGTCCAATCATTCACTGGACTCCTAGGGGTAAATGTATCAAGCTGAGAGTTTTCCTAGCGATCATTTATTTAGTACATTCTACAGAATGATAGCTAAAATCTGATTGGTTGCTACAGGCAACATCTTCACTTTTCAAACCCGCCGGGAAACTCTTAGCTTGATATATTTACCCCCTAATGTCTAACTAATAAGGTTCAAGCTACAAAACTTTTTTTTTTTTAATGTAATTTCCTTTTCTGTTATTTGTATATCAAAAAATTACTGACGAACAGTATCTTCTTACTGACACATCTGTGTATCAAGTAAATCTGCTAGGGCTGTCAATAGTGGGGTGCACCATATAATGTGTATAGATGTGACAGCATTTGTAGCATTGTGCGTAATGCACATTACACAAAATGTTCTATCAAGCAAGTTTAAGTAACCTATGTTATATAGTGGCAATAGGTACATACGTTATGTAAAATTTGGCTCCAGTTTATTCATGTTATCTAGTAACAACCGCTGCACAATCTCTGACATAGTAGCGATCACTGGTGCACCATCTGTGATATAACAACAGTCACTGGTGCACCATCTGTGATATATCACAGATGGTGCACCAGTGACTGTTATTATATCACAGATGGTGCACCAGTGACTGTTATTATATCACAGATAGTGCACCAGTGACTGTTGTTATATCACAGATGGTGCACCAGTGACTGTTATTATAACAACAGTCACTGGTGCACCATCTGTGATATAATATCAGTCACTGGTGCACCATCTGTGATATAACAACAGTCACTGGTGCACCATCTGTGATATAATATCAGTCACTGGTGCACCATCTGTGATATAACAACAGTCACTGGTGCACCATCTGTGATATAACAACAGTCACTGGTGCACCATCTGTGATATAACAACAGTCACTGGTGCACCATCTGTGATATAACAACAGTCACTGGTGCACCATCTATGATATAACAACAGTCACTGGTGCACCATCTGTGATATAATATCAGTCACTGGTGCACCATCTGTGATATAATATCAGTCACTGGTGCACCATCTGTGATATAATAACAGTCACTGGTGCACCATCTGTGATATAATATCAGACACGGGTGCACCATCTGTGATATAATAACAGTCACTGGTGCACCATCTGTGATATAATATCAGACACGGGTGCACCATCTGTGATATAATATCAGTCACTGGTGCATCATCTGTGATATAATATCAGTCACTGGTGCACCATCTGTGATATAATATCAGTCACTGGTGCACCATCTGTGATATAATAACAGTCACTGACAGAGCTGCCAAGATGAATTCAGGGCCCCGGTGCAACAACTTCATGGGGCTCCCCTTATAGTTGAGTATGTAAAAGAAGCGGGGAACTGGCCACACCCCATATGATTGAGGGTGTGGCTATGCATCATTGGGGCATGGCTAGCAGGTGAAAAGTGCTAGGCCACCCTCCTACAGAAAAAAAACCTGCATTGTTGTGCACTCCTAACTTTCAGGACATCTAGCACCATAGTGTAGTTTATAAACAATGCATTGTGTATATAAAGAGTTAACAATTTTGGCCTGCACCTTACATTGGGCAGAACAGTCACCAAAAATTGGGATTGTCCCACTAGAATCATAACATTTCAAAGACTGTCCTGCTCTTTCCTACCTATTCTCGTCATTTTCACCACCTGTGGCTGCAGGTTTCTTTAGTTGCAGCTTGTCTGGATCCTGGAATGTTGGGGTCCCTATTTGGAACAAAAAATGGGTACATTTAGAAAATTACAACCAGCCCAGCCGTTAAATCAATAGCACCTATGAGTTATAATTAGGCGTTCCTCCTGCCCCAACATTAAAATAATAGTATTCCCATTTAATAAATAAACCTATTTCCCTCCCTGCAAACAGCCCCAGCAATAAATTAATAGTATTTACATTTCATAAATATACCTATTTACCGCAACCATCACTGCCATTAAATAATTCATAGTCACATTTAATAAAGAGGTATTATTCTCCCCAAACTCACCCTCACATTTAATAGCCCCCAAACCACCCCATCTTAAATTAATAGTCCCCTCTAAATTGCTCCACCATTGTCTCACAGACACCTGCCAACTAGCCAACACTTACCTCACACACACTACATTGCCACAAGGCCCCTGTGCCATGACACACACATTACTGTGCCCCTTCATCATTACCACACCCTTCCATTTTCTTTTTCTTTTCTTTTCTTTTCCTTTCTTTTCTTTTTTTTTTTCTGTTCTCTTCTCTTCTCGCTTCTTGCTTCATCCTCTCTGCACCGCTCCGCACTGAATGTCGGGCATCACGCCTGACATTCAGTGTGAACGGAGGAGGAAGGAGAGAAGCTGGCACCGCGATCACATGAGTATATGGTTTTTTTTAAAAAAAGTACCCTGCTCCTCCCACCAATGAACCCCTCCCCGCTGCAAAAAAAAAAAAAAAAAGACAAAAAAAAAAAAAAATGGAGTTCAAATTCTTTTTTTTTTAATAAAACAAAACGTCGCCAGTAAAGCCCCGGGCCGGGCCCCCTGGCATGTCCAGAACTGTGTAATTAGTACCTGCCCCCCCTCTCGGCGGCCCTGGTCACTGGTGCACGATCTGTGATATAATATCAGTCACTGGTACACCATATGTGATATAGTAGTGGACAGTGGTGCACCATCATCTGTGATATAATAACAGTCACTGGTGCACCATACGTGATATAATAACGGTCACTGGTGCACCATATGTGATATAATAACAGTCACTGGTGCACCATATGTGATATAGTAGTGGACAGTGGTGCACCATCATCTGTGATATAATAACAGTCACTGGTGCACCATACGTGATATAATAACGGTCACTGGTGCACCATATGTGATATAATATCAGTCACTGGTGCACCATCTGTGATATAGTAGTGGGCAGTGGTGCACCATCTGTGATATAATAACAGTCACTGGTGCACCATATGTGATATAATAACAGTCACTGGTGCACCATATGTGATATAGTAGTGGGCAGTGGTGCACCAATTTAAGGCCCCCAAATCACATCACATCTGATGAATAATAAAGTAGTATAGAACAGAGACATGTCATTAGCCAAATTTCCATACAGAATAATGTGTTAATTAAATAATCATATAATATCTGTATGCGTTTGGGCTGATGTAGTATAGGGTAAACGTTTTTTTCCCCCCCAAAGCTCGGTATTTTACAATCCTGCTTTATCCATCTCTTTGTGGTAAACCTGTATAAAAGTCTGTCTTATTTTTTAATTCATTGGCTGCAATCTGTACAGTACATTTTTTCCCCTGCTTGGTTCATTCTGGGTCGTTTAACATCACAGCCGCCTAGCAACCACGGAACTACCTTGTAAATCTATTTTTTTTTTTTTTAAATAGGCACATTACATTACAATACACAATACATAAGAAAGTTACCCTCCACTGTTACTGTAATAGAAATATCTCAAGTGGTATTGAACTTACCTATAACATTTCCTTATCCAAAGCTTGCTCATTGTGGGGAAAATATCAGCCTTCATTGTATTGCTGCATAAATACTTAATGTAAAGAGTTTCATATTCTTTGTAGACAAGTAAAGCTATTTAATGACAATGCAATAAAATGTCTTGAATATTTCAGCATATAATATGGGGCTTTAACTCTCAGAAACTAGTTTAGAGTTATTTTAGGTGAAAGAAATGAAAAAAAAATATGATTGATCAAAAATTTGATCAATGCAGTTTGCCATTATTAAAATATATAGAAATATTAATAATGTGTATATCTTTCCTTAAATTTGTTTAAAATTGTTAGTAAAATTAATCCTAGTGATTTTTTGACAACTTGGCACTATATATATATATATATATATATATATATATATATATATAACATTTTGGCACTTACTATATTTCTATATAAATTTATTTATAATAAATTATTTATAATATTAAACACAATTTGGAACTCACTACCGTTCTACATTCAATTTTGAAGGGAAATTGAGTATAATGGAAGTAGCACTAATGGGGAGGTCAGCAGTTCGTAGCTCTACAATTTCGTATTCATATGTTACCACATTAACGAGCATAGTCTCTAGTAGGTAAAAAAAAATATCAGAAAGCACAACTCAAAAAACCCCAATACATTACATAAGGGATGTGACTGAATTTTGTTTGGTTATTGACAGAAAGGTTGGATACTTACTGTCAAAAATCAAATGAATTAATGCAGATTTAAGTAAAATGAGCAACATTTGTATAAAATTGTCCAGCTGTTTGCCAAATACGGTTAGGGGTCTAGTTATCAAGAATTTTTTTGCCGTAAGTCCCTTCAGATCACATTAGAGTACTTGGTTCGCTCACTGCTCTGTGACTCACCATGGTAACATGAAACTCACTGCTATGTACTAAATTCTGAAGCTTATGCTTAGTGTTACATTCTACATTATATTCTATCAAGCCTATCTAAATACACTCTCCTGGCAAATGTCTTACAAAGGCTACAGGTGCTGCAATATTCTCGCCGATATTGGGCAGTCGACCCAATATTGCAATGTGTGAAGCCCGACAACACCTGCATTGTCCGATAATAATCCATATATATTCATTGGGATAATTTTCGGACATGTTCGAAAATTTAAATGGAAGGTGACAGCCATTGGCCTGTTTGTGTGCTCACCTTCCGAATGCATAAACATATCCCAGTGTCATCCGGAACCAAACGGACCGCTCAGCCTGAGCAGTGGATGGCTGGTTCTTGTCCAGTTTGGTCAAACTTTTGTGCGGCCATATTGAATACTTGCTCGGGATGAGAGCTTTCATTGGCCTACACGTGGCTAGATTTTATTCTTTTTCTTTTAAAAAAATCTAAATCTAATCTAAATTAACGAATACTTGTCCCATATAGATAGCTAATGCGGCTGTGTTTTGAGCTGAACCATTATTCATGAAATAGGCTGCTTAGCAATTAGTTACCTACTATTAAATAAGTGGAACTGGTTCTACAGGTATATACATAAATATGTTATATAGGGTATACATAGATACACCTGAAGTCATGTAGCTGTAGATCTATTTTCACAATTAGTCACGATGCTCACAGCAGCATCCATCTCCTATTATGAATAAAAGAGTGTCACATCTCCACAGATCTCCATAATCAGCAGCTCCAGAACATCATTACATAGTTCCGAATTATTCCTCAAGAGACCTCATTAACACAGGGCACTTTAATACAGAAATGAACGCCATAATGTTCTCTTTTATCTTTACCTTGTCCCTCTCCCTCTCCTAACAACTGTCAAGTGGCTGCACGGAAGATAAAGGAAGCTGGAAAGAATTCAGGACACAGGAAACTGTTTATTAAATCATGTGTAATGCTGGTGCCTCATTCTAAGAAGAAAACAATGGCTTTATGCTTAAGGAATCTCGAGGCTTTTGATCACCTGTCCCAACGGTACAACATAATAGCAAAAGAAACAAATAATATCTTTAACTCTGCGTAAAAGATAATTAATGCCAGTTTGTAATAATTGTATTTATTCATCATATATAATTTGTACGATCCATACAATTTACCATGTATTTAGGGTTTGTTTTAGAAAGGGCTGTGTTGGTAATTGTCTCGGGCTCCAAAATTTAGAGGCCCTCCCCGAGACAGAAATCCAGCTGCTTTGATTGCACATTTTGCATTGTTTCATCCGTTTATTGGTCATTTGTTTCTTTGCAACTTACACAAAGGGTTCTACTTTTATCATCTTGCAGAAATTGAATACTGAGGGCCTGAGTCATTAAGGAGAGCAAACCACAAAAAAGGAGTAAGTTTGCACCTGGGCAAAACCATGATGCATTGGAGGGGGAGGTAAATTTAAAATGTGGGGCAAGATTTATAGTTGGCGTAAGGCATGTCCTACATTAACTTTAAATTTCAGTGTAAAAGTAAAGCTATAAAGTATTTGTGTGCTAGATGAAAAAATAGCCAGTATTTATCTTATGTGCAAAATAATAAACTAATTTGCACCCCTTGCATTGTGTAACATGGTTTGTCCTGAAGAACATTTACTAATTTTTTTACCTTACTTTCCTTAATGACTCAGGCTCTGAGTCTCCTGATTCTTTCTGTTGTACAATTTGTGCTTCTCACCCCAACCATGATGGTTCATAAACATTACCAAGTCTGTGTTCCTAAAATGATTTACACTAATTGCGATTACAAGATACATTTACTAAAGCTTCTACAAAGAAAAAAGGAGGAGATCATTTTCTAGAATGTGCTAGATAAGTAATAGCTACATTCTGATTGGTTGCTATGGGCAGTACCCCCACTTTTTCTTTTTAGAAGCTTTAGTGTATCATCATCATCACCATCATCACCATTTATTTTATATAGCGCCACTGATTCCGCAGCGCTGTACAGAGAACTCACTCACATCAGTCCCTGCCCCATTAGAGCTCACAGTCTAAATTCCCTAACACAAACACACAGACTAGGGTCAATTTATTAGCAGCCAATTAACCTACCAGTATGGTTTTTTTTGGAGTGTGGGAGGAAACCGGAGCACCCGGAGGAAACCCACGCAAACACGGGGAGAACATACAAACTCCACACAGATAAGGCCATGGTCAGGAATTGAACTCATGACACAAGTGCTGTAAGGCAGAAGTGCTAACCACTTAGCCACCGTGCTGCCCTATCTACCCCTAAGTGTGCAATTGGTAATTCTCTTTTTCTTTTTTTACATTAGATGCGTTCCATTAACATGAGCTAAAGAGATTTATAATCAATTTCTAAGTGTAGTTTATTTCATTTGAATAAATGAGACATAAATCTGTAGATAAATAGACACAATAATATCAATAATTAATAATAATATAAAGTATTCTATTGCAAAAAAAAACCAAAACAGTTCTATGCAATAGTCTATCCTAAATGTGACTTGTTTGTAAATACAATATTGCTTAAAGCTGTCACTGAACACTTGTAATATAGTAGATTTATGTCCCCTATCTATGAACGTCATCTCTTGGATTAACATTGAATCAAAGAAACCCAAAATTACACAAGGCATTCAGTGGCGCATGATACAGAAGTCCTTTAATGTAGAGTAACTGGCTACAACTTTGATGTATTCGGTCCTTCATTGTACTTGTTGTGTTTAGCATGTGTGTCTCTATATGAAGCATGACACGACTGCCTTAGATTAGATATCTTGCTGTGAAGCTCAAGGGTGTTTGAAATAAGGAAAAAAAAAAATCCACTAAAATGCATCTGCAAACAGCCTCAACTAACTATACCATAATGTTTAGAAGAATGAAAAGCACGTCTGTAGAAGAAGCATAATTAAGATCTAGGAATAATGAATTGAGGGAGCTGTGATCCCGCAAGCAACATTTGACCTTGTCATGGTGTTAATAATACAGTATTCCTGTAATTACTTGCATCATATTAGCACAGATACTGTATGGATGAATATTAACCACTTGTGCAGGTGCAGCCAGAAATGTATTGAAAATTCTGAAAAAATAGAATGGATTATATTAAATGCCACTATAGGAGATTGATTACCTTATTGCGAGCGGTTCTTGTGCCATAACTGAGGTAGGGAAGTGTTAGTTTATCTGGACTGGCACGGTAGGATAACGGGAGACACATGGTTTAAGGGTAGAGCTGCCCTTTCCTTGTCTGTGACCACAGCTAAGGACTGTATGTGTCTTCTGGGCGGGATGGGGCTATACTTGCCTACTTTTTAGATCCAAATGCAGACATTGACATTGCTGTGCATCTCGTGCCGCTGAACCGCTGACTAGATTAGAAAATCTAGTCAGCGGCGCCCTGCAGGTCCCGGCGCCCTAGGCAACTGCCTAAGGTTGCCTAATGGGAGCACCGGGCCTGCCAACCACCCATTACCCAAGAAGATCTTTCCAGGAGCCCTGAAATAACGCAGTATCCCAACCATTTGGCTGTAGCAGTGTTGCATGGACACACTAACATTAAGCACTAGGTGCGCCCCCTTATGGTTAACAATGCTCCCCTCATACCTTAACCGTGTCCCCTCTTTATACAGGAACATACTGACCAATACTGCCGAAATTTCAGGTAGTTCTCCCACCCCCCCCTTCCCGCCAGATCCTGCATGTTCTTCTTGCCAAGTGGGCTGGATGTTTTGCTTCATCACTTGTCCCTTGTACCCCTTGTAGGTATAAGAGTAGACAGGTATGCACAGAAATAAGTCATAACCACCGTTAATGGTTTCACTCCCGCCAGAAAATGTTTCTCTTTTCATTGTTCCCCCTCTGCAGCTATTATTAAGCACAGTATTGTGACGCACCATCTAGGAGAATGACAAAGTGGGAAAAAACCGGTGGAAGAACAATGTCCAGCTCTCTCAGTGCTCAATAGAGTGTTATTTTATTACTACACTGTTATGTCATGTTTAGCACCCAACACATATTTGTAGTTGATCACAGAAACCGATAATTGTAACACAGAGTCTTCCTGTAATTGGAGATTTCCCCGGGGACTTCGCAACTCTAGGTTGAATATATTACCATAAATTGGAGAGATTGTTGTGGTAAAGCTGAATATTTACTCATCATTGACGATTTAGGAGACTTCAGTGCCATGACTTTATTTTGTGTTTCTCATGGTAAAATAAACCTAATTCATAAAATAAGAAATGTAAATATCAAGTTTGTGTAGGATGGTTATTAATGTATAGAAATATCATTGCCATGATATATGTCATATTCATGTACATTGCAGTTTGTAATTGTTTTGTTACCAAACACCAGGAGATCTTATCATCATACATGGAATGGATTAGTGGAGGCACAGGAGCTCTATGGTTTCATATCTTACATATTACTGCCTGTTTTATAATGTGCAAATACATTAGCCCAGTTTGACCAATCAGATGTTAGCTTTCATCACACTGCACTGATCAAATCTAATGTTGGACAATTCCTTATTGTATGTATATGTATATGTATATGTATATGTATATATATATATATATATATATATATATATATGTATGTATAGGATTACATTTATTTTATTTAAACATTTATTTTGTTTAAACTTATGTATACTTTTGGCAGAGTCCTATGCTAAACTCCAATCAGAACTACTATATTTTTGGTGAAGTATCATTGTCATTATAACTGGGAAATGACTTGGTAACAGGCACATAAGAAGGAGGTACGCCAACCTTCCATAAATCACAATCACTTATTTTTCCCTGTGATTGCCCAAGAAGTGTAAAGGGGAGGGGAATTAAGCGCTACAGAGAGGTGCATCTGATTCGCTGTGAGCTTCTCACCGTGTGACTAGGTTGGTGAATTAGTTTTTTGCTCACTGCTCCATAAATAGGCACAAAGGGCTTGATGTTGAGTTAGGAGCAAATCAAAAATATGGAGTAAATTTGCACCCGGACAAACCACGTTACGCTGCAAGGGGTGCAAGTAGATTTTTTTTATTTTTTTTGCACGCAAAGAAAATTCTGTCCGCTTTTTCATCTAGCACACACATACTCGATAGCTTTATTTTTACACTGAAATTTAAAGTTGATCTAGGACATGCCCTACCCCAACTATAAATCTGCCCTCACATTTTAAATTGACCTCCCCCTCAAATGCAACATGGTTTTGCCAAGGTGCAAATTTGCTCCTTTTTTTTTTTTTTTTTGCTTCCCTCCTAACTCAGCATAAGTCCCAACATGACTAATTAATCAGAAGAGAAGGAACTGTGCAATTTGCCCTGCACTTACATACTCCGATTAAACCCATACCTGGTTATTCTACTTAATAATTGTCATTGTGATAGCAGCATTTCACCAAATAATCTTGTCTAGCTAAAACACCCAACTTCAGTTGTAGCATATCAGGATTCTCAGCAATGTGTTTCGGAATGCAACTATTTTAAAGCTAATACAGTACAAAACCACCTGAAAGGACATTAATACTATGAATTATTAATAATACAAATATTAATATGATTAACATGATAAATACTATGTCACCAATTTATGTTGATATCACTGCTTATGTATGCTCTACATATTCCACCGTTTCCTCTTCTCTGAAGATCATTCAAAATAAGTCAACTGCATTCAAGACAATTATGTTTCCTGCTTGCCTCTGATACCCCCCCAAATTCTTATAAATTCACAATGCCCCGCTATAGTTGATATTATAAAAGGCTTATGTCTGATATCTTAACCTCCTTTACCTTCTTACTCTTAATTAACTGTTACATTAGAGTAACGACACGAGACTTGAGTGTGGCAAAAATTAAATGATTTATTTAACTATGGTGGAGGAGAATAAAGCAGTCAGTCCGACGTGTGCCAGGCAAAACCCAACTGTCCCAGCATAACCATTAGGACTTTATCATCTGGTGAACAACCAAACCCCTGGGTTCAAGTGGAGGACCAACCAATCACACCCCGGGTGCACATATCTACCTTGACGGGACTCCGCATTCCGATTTAACAGATCCCGCCCATCCTCTGGGCTAGACGGAAAGCAACCACAGGGCAACCCACAGGGTTGGTACCTGTACCTAGACTATAGCCGATTCACTCAAAGAGAGGCGGGTTCATCGTGCTCAATACCGTAAATGTGCGCCCAAAAGACCACTTGCCGTCGACTGCACTGCGTTTTCCGGCTAATCTTCATCCAGGTTCACGGACAGCCATGTCAGCCACCAGTAGCTGATACCCATCATGAACGGTATCCAGCCGTTTCTTCATGTTCCCAAGAACCAAACAAAGCAGGGAGGGTGGGTGGGCAACGTCCAGATCTGCAAGGCTGAATAAAACTCCGCCCATCCAACTTATAGCCTCTGTTCCCCCCCCCTATGACACCGTATGAGTGTACCCAAATAGTTAACCATTAACACTCCAGAGAATAGCTCAGTTAAAGATACAGCAAAGCTTTTATTATCCTTCATTCCTATCCAGACCTCAGTTCTTATAACATATGTTTTTAAAAAGATTTGGACTCAGGTTGAATTTGCAAAATAAAATTCTTAAAATGTCACCTATTTCTGTCCGTATCTTGACACCTCGGGTAGAATGTCAGCCAGTAAAATGTAAATTGGATTCTGAAAAAAAACAAAAAAAACTAAACATTTCGAACGATTTATGTCAAGTATGATAAAAGTACACACTGTAATGTTTCATACTTGAATTTAAATCTGGTGTCACTATCAATGTAAGTGACATGTTATTATTCCATGAGAAAAAAAATATAACAGCATTTGAATAAATAGCTATTGTTTTTAGGCCTTGATGGTTCTTATGTGCCATTATTATATATCAACATATCATTAGACTGCTTGAATAATGTTATAATGACAGGTGGAATTAGGTGAGTGACAAGTGAATGTGTACTGACGTGACTCACACAATATCACCCATGCCGGCTGTAAGATCCTGAACAATCTCCCTCATGTCTTACGATATACATTTTTCTTTTGTATTTAGGATGGATAGTGGGTATTAAAGGGTAGTGGGGTTTTGGAAAAATTTCCAAGTTTCGTCTTCATAAATTAGGTTTGCGCTCTGTGTGCTCCCTGACAGCAATTAACGTAGAAAAGTAGGCTGTCACCAAAACGGTGATGATATTCTTGGGAATTGTGAATTTTCTGCCAGTGGTGATCATTTAAGTCATTCCGAATGTCTGTAGCGACGTTACCTGTTCAAACTTACTGTCTTCATTGCATTGTGTCAGTTTTAGGTGCTGGCAAATTGTCATTATGATGTGGGTTATCATTAAAAAAAGAAATCATTATTGGAGAGATGTTCTTATAGGAAGGTACGAATATTTCTATATTAAGTGCAGAATAAGTTTACTCAACTCTTAATTGCTTTGGAGAATAATATAATAGAACTTTGAGGATCTTAATGTGTCACATATGAATCATATTTAATTGGGGCAAAGCACTGCTTTGGGACACACATTTTTATTTGGATTATTTGAAATATCTGCATTGCCATACATCATCATCATCATCATTTATTTATATAGCGCCACTAATTCCACAGCGCTGTACAGAGAATTCATTCACATCAGTCCCTGCCCCATTGGGGCTTACAGACAGAAAGACACACAGACTAGGGTCAATATGATAGCAACCAATTAACCTATCAGTATGGTTTTGGAGTGTGGGAGGAAACCGGAGCACCCGGAGGAAACCCACGCAAACACAGGGAGAACATACAAACTCCTCACAGATAAGGCCATGGTCAGCAATTGAACTCCTAATCCCAGTGCTGTAAGGCAGAAGTGCTAACCACTTAGCCATCGTGCCCATACCACTAGATGTGGTGATAATTAAAATTTCAAATTTAAATAGTAAAAAGCACAAGTAATCAATCAGCAACTATTGTATAAACATTGTGCCTGATTCAGTAAGAAAAATAGAAAGTTTTCACCTGGACAAAACCATGTTACAATGCAAGGGGTGCAAATTAGTTTTTTATTTTGCACATAAGATAAATACTGTCTGCTTTTTTATGTAGCACACAAATACTTGATAGCTTATTTGTACACTGAAACTTAAAGTTTATGTAGGACATGCCCTACCCCAAATATAAATCTGCCGTCACATTTTTCATTGATATCCCTCTCCAATGCAACATGGTTTTGCCAAGGTGCAAAGTTACTCTTTTTTTTTTTTTTTTTTGCTTTTCTTCCCTTAATGAATTGGGCCCATTGTCTACAGACTAAATTCATTTCACTGAATCATCTTGTTTCAGTTTTACACTATTCACTATCTAGGTGGTAAGGTTTTGAATGGATTGGGTAACGCGGATGTTTTTAGTGAGGGAACAAAAGATTTAACAGGTTAGTAACTGTTTTGTGCATTGGAAAAAGAAACTTAACAAGAAACAAGTAATTAGGTTTCTAATTTAAACAAATTTGAATATTTGTAGAAAACCTCCCACAAATATTGGTTATTGCATAATATAAATAAAAGTAAAAGTCATGGTCTAATATAAAGGGCTTTTAGCTTTGTGCCACATGGAGAAAATAAATTGTTGGTTGTAATAATTCACAGCAGCTATTTTCACTTAATCAGTGGTCGGAGTGGAAATCTAGTGATGGTATAAAAATTTAGAAGTGGCGGTATGAAAAACGTAAATGGAATTTGGTAGGTTTACAGCGAAGGCAGTAGGAGAAGTGGTGGTATGGCATCATCATCATCATTTATTTATATAGCGCCACTGATTCCGCAGCGCTGTACAGAGAACTCATTCACATCAGTCCCTGCCCCATTGGAGCTTACAGCCTAAATTCCCTAACATACACACACAGACAGACTAGGGTCAATTTTAATTGCAGCCAATTAACCTACTAGTATGTTTTTGGCGTGTTGGAGGAAACCGGAGCACCCGGAGGAAACCCAAATAATTACGGGGAGAACATACAAACTCCATACAGATAAGACCATGGTCTGGAATTGAACTCATGACCCCAGCGCTGTGAGGCAGCAGTGCTAACCACTAAGCCACCGTGCTGCCCTCTGTATACACCCCCACTTCCACCAATGCCTATAATAATAAATAGTAATAATTCACAGCATGTTTGCACCTCTAACCTATTGTAACAATAACATTTAATTGCTGCCAGCAGAGTTCATGTAAATTTGCCTTGGTCGCTGCCTGTATTTGCCATGGTAACAGGAATTCTATCAACATATGTTACTTGTAGCCCACTTTGTTTCACTATGCTACACCTTTAATAAAGTGCTCAGTTAAATTACACCGTACAGTCATTTAGATACAAACACTTAAAGGGGCTTTGTGCAAGGTTATAAACCCAATACAAGTGTACAAATATGCCCAAGGGAACATTCAGAAGCGGTTTTAACAGGTAATTAATTGTGAAGCGATCCAGAAGTTGAAATGTAGCCATAGCTACCAATTAACAATTAGCTGTTATCTGTCTATCTTAATTGGTTGCTATGGGTTACTGTACATTTGGACCTTTAAGCGATATTAGTAAATAATATGTTATAGTATAATGCCGTCTGTACTATTGTTCTGGATAAAAATGAAGGGAACAATTCAAAATAGTTTAGAACGAATTGGGCATAAATTGGGTGTGAGCGAACTGGTGGAATGCAGGAAATTTTCTCATAGGGAATAGTTTATAAGTGGAATGATAAAAAAGAAATTTATATATTGCTTTTGTCCATATAGAGAGTCGGGCGAGAAACAGCAAGCCTGGTATGCGGGATAGGAAGGTGTCACGCTTAAAGGGGTGAATATGATATTTCGAACTTAGCTTCACTTTAAATGATTGGATTCCATTGGCTTCGTACTTGCCGCTTCCGACTTAACCCGCTAAAAACATGCTGTCAACATTCTAATGATGCGATTGGCTACATGTTGTTTTAGCCACCCCCAAAAGTCCCCTTAAAATCCCTGTGTAACCAGTTTGTAAATACAAGTACATTAGGTGGTCTGGATCTAGCAAAGCAAAAATCTGTTAGACAAAAATAGAAGTATTGGCCAATATCAGTATGGTGAACCACACTGTTGTACGTTTGTTAATCCCTATTTTATCTGACTTTGCTATGTGCACTGTTTTGTTTATTTATATATATACTTGTCATAATTTGCATAACATTCTGTCGTGAATATAATCGGTGGAAGGAGGGGGATCACAAGTAATTAATCATCTTATACTTTCATTTTGAATTATATACAACATATTACCCCAGAGAATTTTTAATTTTCGCTTTCTGGAACAAAATGTAATCTACAGGTTTTGTCGCATAAGATAATTATTGGAAACATTTACATTTTCATTTTGTGCAACAGGCTTAAGCTAAGCTCCTGGAATATATTTTTTTTAGGACAGATAAAATCAGCTTATGAAATATTATTGACTTACTATAAAATATTAAGAATACGGAAAGAAGTTGGCACATTCTATTACTTGTGCAAAAGAAATGAAACAGTCTGTGAAATTAAAAGTAAAGGTCAAAGGGAATTATAACTGAAGTGCATGCATTATATATGCTCAAGAGACATTGACTATGCTATAATTACTTGAATAAAACATATTTTAGACCCAGTCTCAATGGTTGATGAGTCTACTGTACCGACGGGCAACCTGATAGAGTTTAGGGACCGCAAGGGTGGCCCTCTAACCTCAAAAGGGCTGCACACTATCCTTACTCTCAGTAATAATGTAAAAATATATGTTTAATCAAGGAAAGAGATACCTGTATATAATAACATATCAGCTGGCATTTTAAATAAGTCTTAGAGGGTATCGTCCAGCCCTAGCGATGTATGCTGCCTACTACTGGTCCACGTCAACTAGTTTCAACTGTTTGCCTTATATTTCATTGTGTTAAAGTAGTGTTTAGGGAAACACACTTGGCCTGATTTTGAGTTAAGAGCAAAGCAAAGAAAAGGAGCAACTTTGCACCTTGGTAAAATGTAGGGACAGATGTACAGTTGGGGTAGGCCATGTCCTAGATTAACTTCAATTTTAGTGTCAATAATAAGCTATCAAGTATCTGTGTGCTACAGGAAAAAACAGACATTGTTTTCCTTGCGTGCAAAAAAACAAGTCAATTTTGTACCCCCTTGCATTGTAACGTGGTTTGTTCAGGTGCAAAGTTGCTTCTTTTCTTTGCTTTGCTCTTACCTCAAAATCAGACCAGCTGTATTTTGTCAAACCTTCTTTGAATGTTATTTTGAGGAACCATTCCTATACTGTACCTTTCGTCTGTGAAAATAATAAGATTTTCACTTGGCCTTAGGAACACTTCTGTTCCGAAAGTATAATATATGAGGGGAGAGGGGTATTCATATAGCATAAAGGTGGATTAACAAGTTCTGTAATGGGTTAACTATTATAGAGGATGAGAGGTTAACTGTTGTTATCATCACATGATCTCAGTATGTGGGAGGATGATCGAATCAACAGCTATGGGATCCACAAAGTAAAAAGTTGCATACACCAGTTGCATAGGCGTTTGACATGGCTACTGTTCTACTAATAATGCTTAGTAGAGATGCCCCGGCTCGGTTTTCTGAAAACCGAACCCACCTGAACTTAGGGGATCCGAGTAGGCTCGCAAGTCGGCTCCATACTTTTGCGCATCCTCGAATCTGAATCGAGGCAAAACATCATCATTGCGTTGTCGGATCTCATGGGTTTTGGATTCCATAAGTACCTCCCTCCCCAGAAGATCAAGCGCCCTTGCTCATGCAGAAACAGGGGTAGCAGTGTTCTTGTCACTCTCCAGTCTCCAGTGCCATTGCTCATACAGAAACAGGAGGGGTAGCAGTGTTCTTGTCACTCTCCAGTGCCATTGCTCATACAGAAACAGGAGGGGTAGCAGTGTTCTTGTCACTCTCCAGTCTCCAGTGCCATTGCTCATACAGAAACAGGAGGGGTAGCAGTGTTCTTGTCACTTGACAAAAATTGACTGGAAATGACTGGAAATGAATGCTAGTGAGGTTAATAATAATGTAGGAACCCAAAAAAGCTAAATTATGTGATTTTAGCAAAAAAAATAGGGATGTTAGGTTAAAAAAAAATAGGGAACCAAAACCAAAACACGCAAGAGTGGTTTTGTCAAAACCATATATGCCTAGTCCCATCCACTTCACACTAACTAGATGCAGGAGATGTGCCCTTTCTAGAAGAATAAATGCAGTACCAATACAAGTGCTCTGATCCTATTCAAATGCAGCAAATAGGATGTTGAATTCAGAAAATCAATTACTAGTTCAGGTGAAAAGCTTAGAATCTATTATTAATTAATACTTCTCCCAACTAAAGAAATACAATAGTGTAATAACACACAGTTGTCTGTCACACTGCCTCATGCCCCTGTACACTGTAGTGCTCAATGGACACTTGTAAAACAAATAAAGTGCATTATGTGAGTAAATCTGCTGATTTACACTGTCTGTAATTTTCACTCCAGGAGGAATCATTCCTAAGCCCTCTTAACATCTTACACTGCTGGTTGTGTACTTATGAAGTCTAACACAAGTCAAATCTGCCATATACCTGTCATAAAACACTGCAGTAATACTATACTATTTAGCAGCACTAGACACTGTTTTCTTTAACAGAAAGAATTGTCAACTATTAGGTGAAATTACCTGTTTAAAAATGTTGTGATTCCTTTTTATGCGCGAAAACTGGTAATAGAAAAGACTCTTCCCTTGTTTGCCAGTCCCTTAGTTATTAAAGAGAATATGATCAAGTTAGACATGACTTTAATGAACCCTATTCCAACCAGTGATACCCCTGATTAATCAACAGATAACATTGCTCAATGCGGAAATTAAAAGTCAACTCAAAATATTTAAACTCATCTCCCCAACTTTCTAAATACACGTATGATGATTTGCTATTGATCCATTTTTTGCAGATTTATGGTTTAAAAAAAAACCACAGCAATTTCTTATTGTTTCCTTACCACTAAGGGTTAAATGTTTGATGAGAGCTGGAATGTTTTTGCAAAAAAACCCCAAAAAAAAGCAAATAAAATAGCAGCACGTTTATCTATCTCCCAACTTCCAAACCAGTGAATACAAAAGGAAATGGAGACTTTGCACCTCTTCTGTACCCTCAAGCACACAAGTAGATGGGTTTGCATACATTTTGCTCTGTACTTACTCTTCCACCAAAAAGCAGTAGCAATAATAATAATAATATGGAAATAATATTATTATAGACCGAGAGATATCAATAAAAAAAAAACCCAATAGCAACAGTCCCTGACTTCAAAAAACTTGGTTTTTAGAGACAAACGTATATAATGATTTTTCTCTGTATAGCTCTGTTTCTAGCAATATCCATTTATTTAAGCACTAGAAACTGTACAATTATCACCACAATGTTACGATACAATACAACACAAGCTTTATTGAAAGGTGAATTGCATTACTGACATATATTCTAGTGAACTTGTCCTGATTTGGGATAGTGCTTTATGTCTTTACGTTTTATGTCTGTCTAGTACATGATAAGAATAAATTAGATGCACCTACAAAATCTCACAGAAAACATAAATTGAGTTTTTTGTCACAGACCATCAATCTGTTTTCAACCTGTGTTTCGTCAAGGTAAAACATTTGATAAACAATCACATGACCTGTGTCAGCCATCTTGTCCATTGCAAGTTTGGAAAAAAAAAGGATGTATAAATTCATAAAGTAACTGTCGCAATACATATAATGTTAGTTTTGGGTTAGAAAGGGATTTGGAGTCACGGATAATATATAATTAACCAAACTTAATAATTGCTATTTACATTTGGTCGGCATAGTTGTGCTCCGTTAGCTTGACTCCTAGCCACGGCACCCCAGAGTTAATTGCTACTTTCCATATTGAGAAACAGCTTCCTGCTTTAAAACTCAGACTGAATTAGCTTGAATAAAATGTAATCCTCTCATTGCTTTTTACCCAGTACTTTGTCTGAAGCAATAATTATTTTCTAATTTAACTGGGAGAGGTATTGTGTGTGTGTGTGTGTGTGTGTGTGTGTGTGTGTGTGTGTGTGTGTATATAATATATATATATATATATATATATATATATAACTGTAATATGTGTCAAGTACGCTACTTCTTATTTATGTGTGTTGAAGGGCGGAGTATGTACCACAGTTTTATGCTTTTGACGAAATCACCATGACTACTATAGTTGCAACATTCTCATATAATACAACAATTCAAAAACAATTGAAATACTTTCCGTAAAACTCAATTTGCCAGAGAAAGAGCAGGTGCTGAGAGCTGCACCAAGCATATGGAACAAGGACGGGAAGTTGTACTGTGCAACTGGCCACAAACCCTTAAACTTTTTAGATTGTAAACTCCTCCGAGCAGGATCCTCTCTCCTCCTGTTTCCACCACATTTAACTCTGTTCTGCAGCTTCTTCCCTCCCACTTCTTGAGCCTTCTGCCCACTGACTCCGCTTCTGCTTTCCTTTGCACCTTTTCAGTTGTTTTTAACCTGTTAGCTGCGCCCACACACTTGGGCACAGCAGGTTTCCTACTGGGCTGACTTCTCCTCACTCTTTCTTATTAGCTGTTCGCTGAGCTAACTGAGTTATGGTGATGCTTGTTTATTGTACCATAATGTTATACCTTGTACTGTCCTACTGTATGTCCCTGTACGGCTCTGCGGACGCTTTGTGGCATCTTACAAATAAAAATTATTATTATTATTAATTATAATAATAATAATAATAATAATAATAATAAAACCCCTAAATGGAAGATTCTGCTTGCTTCTTCATTATATACTGTATACTGTATTTGCTGGTGAGTAGATAGAAATAATTAGTGTATGGAGGTGATATCAATCCGAGAAGATTATTTTAAAGTAATTGTCATAATGAGTTAATTACTGTTAGGTTTAGATATTTCTGGCTGATTTAAAAGAACCCAAAGCCATGAGCAGGGCATCTCCATGACTCCTATGTATAATCCACCTCTTCACATTATTGCTGAGGGTTACTCTAGGGTCAAGCATTACATTCCTGCTAGCACTACATCATGCTTATAGAGCTATCACATTAGGATAACTATGGGAAGCTAAACGGATGTGATATGTAGGCAAAAACAATCATTAAGAAGTATTCCTATTATACCATGCACATATAGAAATGATCTAAGCAAATAGGACTAATTTATCCAAGCGCTATGGAACACACATTTGATATACAGTAGCACAAGTTTATTACATTATATTAATTCCGTCAGCATAGGTTGTAGCAATCACACAGATTGCAGACTTGATTACAACAATCATTTGATTTAACCGTCTATGTAAAGACAGAGTTGAAAATCCAGTTTCCCGGAAATACATAAAAGGAAAGAACTATAAAAAGAAAATTTGGTATATAGAGCACAATATACACAGGGGTATTCCTATAATGAGGCGACGTCAGGTTGTGGTGTCAGGCAATATGTTTTGGGGGCAAAAAATGGAGGGCGGTTAATTTAAAGATTAACAATTTCTTGAAAGTTTAAATTACTGGTATTCACCTTGTTGGTAGATCTAATTGCATACAAATGACAATATGTTTCCTTTAAAGTCCATACAACGCATATATATAAATATATATATATATATATATATATATATATATATATATATATATATATATATATATATATACCCTTCTGCTCCACGGGAGGTTTCTGTTTTCCCTGAGCTCGCCTTTGGACACCAGCATTACGGCTTTACAAGTGTACTGCCACAGCCAACACCCCACCTGCCACAGTCCACAGAGTGGGTTCAAACATATATATATGAATATATATGAATATATATATATATATATATATATATATATATATATATATATATATATATATATATGTGTGTAGGGATTCTTACCTGTCCGCGCTCCTGCTCTGTCTGCCACTCACTTCTGGGTTCGCGGCGGGGGACTGTCACCTGTGTCAGGTCAACAGGTTAGCCTCCTTCTGACTCCTTCTGACTCCAGCGTGGATTGTCTGTTCGTGTGAACCTGCTACTTGCTGTTTCCTGTGCTGCTTGCTGTGTGCTGACCTGTGTACCAAACCTGGTTTGTGTCCTGACTACTCCTTTTGCTCATCCCTGCGTGCTGTCTGCCATCTGACCTGTGTACCGAACATAGCTTGTATCCTGTTACCTTCTGAGGGACCTATCCTTTGCAGAGTGCCAGCCTTATCCAGTATCGCTCCACATCTGATTTATCTATTGCATTGCCTTTTTCACCTATCCCTCTCACGTCTAAGGGCCAACCCAAGGGCCACGACCTGAAGTCCCTTTGCAGCCAAACCCATCCCACCTTGCGGTGGTTCTTGGTGAAGACCAGGGGGCTGTTACACACTGCACCTTGCAAGGCCTGGGTAAATCTAGACTGAGTATACCCTTGAGCGTAACAGTTCGATCTGACCAAAGATTAGATATGGATGAAACTGGTAACCCCTCAACACGAGATCTTTTGGGCAATTGGTAGGTCATGTGGATGAGTATAGAAAAGAACCAGGCACAACTTCTACAATTTCTGATTGGACTTTCAACCTGAATGGATACCTTGCAGAACACTCTGGCAGCCCATGTCAGTACTCTACCAACAGACCCTCCAGTCCAGGGTGCCACTGCTTCTTCCGCTGTTTCTACAACTGTTTCTTCCCAGCTGCGGATTCCCAACCCCCAAAGTTTGATGGTGACCCCAAGTCTTGCAGGGGTTTCATTAATCAATGCGCTATCCAATTTGAACTTCCGCCTGGTAACTTCCCTACTGACAAGACTAAGGTGGCATATATCATTTCCCTTTTGTCTGGCCAGGCTCTGGCATGGGCTTCTTCTCTTTAGGAGCACAGCGACCCTCTTCTTCAAGTGTACAATACGCTCTTAGAATTTTTTAAAAGGGTATTTGACGAACCTGGCAGAGTCTCCAGTGCAGCATCTGGCCTTCTCCGTCTACACCAAGGGACTCTTCAGTTAGGACAGTATGCCATTCGCCGTCGTACCCTAGCCTCTGAGCTGCGATGGAGCGATGATTCGCTTACCGCCACCTTCTGGCAGGGACTCTCAGAAAGAATAAAGGATGAGTTGGCTGGAAGGGAGCTTCCCTCTACTCTTGATGCCCTAATTTCTCTTTGCAATCAAATTGATATTCACTTTCAGGAAACAAATCAGAAGAGAGAGTCTTCCCATCGTGTCACCAATTGGTTGTTACCTAGGTTCCAGTTTCCACTAAGGAGCCTATGCAATTGGGGCGAGCATGTCTTACTGCTGAAGAAAGAGAGAGACGGTTCAAAAATAACCTATGTCTCTATTGTGGAGAGCCAGGGCATCTTCTTTGTGAGTGCCCCATACGGCCGAGAAACGGGAAGGCCTAACCGATTCTGGTGAGGCTAGGTTAGGTATATATATTCAAAAATTAGAGAGGGCATTCACCATTTAAAACAAATAGATTACTCTTTATTTTCAAGCCACTTCCTTTATATTGTAGTCAACGTTTCGGTCTCTTATACAGGCCTTTTTTATAACAAATTAACCTAGTACAGCAGACACAACAAGTCTATGCTTGTTGAAAGAAGTTTCACTAAGTGTCCCCTCAGGTTTAATGTTTTGGGACTCCTACACAAGTTTTTTTTCACAAGTTATAATTTTAACCACGACTTACCCAATTCGGGGGGAATTGAATTTATTTGTACCTAATAGGAAGATTACACTGTCAATCAATATGATATTGACCGCTCCGGATTGGCAGACACAACTGATGTCATGATAGAGGTGCGGCATTCAGACTATTTAAGAAAAGTCAATTCAGTCTCTCGGCTTGTCACTGACTAAGCAGACCTTAGCGAAACGCGTGTCGGCGTTTTCGCTGTCTGCACCTTTGTCTCATTATATTATAAAGGCAGCTCCTACACTATGGCTTACTTTTCTCCTATAGATCCACAGTTAGTTTGGAGCCATTGTGTGGATAGATAGCAAACCACTCCCCATATCTGGAACCTATCTTTCAAGCCTTATTGACGATTATTTATACTGCTAAAAGACAGATCAAGGCATTAACATTCCATCCCTGAGGGCATATTATAGGTTGTATTCAGAATGGAACATGCTTTCAGATCTATGGATATAGGCACCCAGACAAGGTGTTATTAGCTAATAGCTTTCTCTCCCTACATTGATTTGGCTATTTATCTTTGAATCAGATTTATTATGAGCCCTCTTTGATCTAATATATTTATATTATTGAGTTGATAGTGCACCGGTGTTAGCAAACTTATTTTTTTTCTCTTCTAATGCAATTTACATGGCATCATTTTGAATCTAAATTTTACCCATTGTGTTTTAAGAACATGACACAAGCTATTGTTGACACAGAGTTTTCACGTATAGCCTGTTTAACCCTTGCTATGGAATATAACTTCAACAACTACGGTCTTGGCTTAGGTGTTTTTTTTTGCTGTATGTGAACTGATGTGCACTTTGTTGCTTCCAAATGTATATTATTATGTGAAGGCTCAACAATGACATAGGAAAGCATAGGTGACAAGTGACAGAGTTATTCTTCAGGGAACCAAACTGGAATTCTACATGATAAAAATACACTTCCAATGATATTGCGTCAATGGCAGATTGATTGTAATATAATATAATGCCTTTATAATATAATGAGACAAAGGTGCAGACAGCGAAAATGCCGACACGCATTTCGCTAAGGTCTGCTTAGTCAGTGGCAAGCCAAGAGACTGAATTGACTTTTCTTAAATAGTCTGAATGCCGCACCTCTATCATGACATCAGTTGTGTCTGCCAATCCAGAGCAGTCAATATCATATTGATTGACAGTGTAATCTTCCTATCTTCCTATTAGGTACAAATAAGTCCCACCTCTAAATGTTTCCTATTGGTTAAAGAACAATCTAATGCACTTCATACCCATTAGAGAAGTACATATTAGTTATTTATAGAGAAAAATATATCCCCAATTCAGGAGTGATCTATTCTCTACTTGTTTAGATTCAATGATTAGTTGCTCCCAACTCTTAATATTACATATTGATTCAATAACGGTATTAGTGCGCAGGCCACGTTACTTTTTATAGTATCACGGCCAATTAAATTCCCGGGGGAAATTCCTGTGGGGAATTCAATTGACCGCGTTACTTTTTATTGGCCTGCGCACTATTAATGTTATTACAGTAATAGTGCGCTTAAATACTGTTATTACGGTAGTTTCAACGCCGGCTTTCTGCTCGCAGCTACTTCGGGGTTAATTAAATTCCCTCCATTGTCAGTCTTTTAAGTAACATTGTTTAGTCTTTGTATGGCTAAACTTTTATGTAAATTCATCTAGTAAAAAAATGATCATTCTACTCTGTAATGACTCGCCAACCAATATTGGCCACATTATGTAAATATAAATAGTCTTACGTTGACTTAAAAAGTAATGTTTAAGAAATAATGCACCTATTGAAAATTACATTATGATGTCTCCGGTGAAAAGAAGAAAATCAATCATTTTTTTTTTACCCGTACAGCGCGATTAAAAATATAAAATCCAAATTCAATCCACTTCTCTCTCTAGTGTGTATTATTAATTAGTTTCTCAGCAACAGAAAGCAATTAAGGTTCTCAGCCGCTGAGATATTTTTGTAGGATCATGGCACAATATTCTAAGAACTCTACAGGCCTATATGTAATCCTTTGTTTGCAGAGAATGTACTTGACACAACCTACAGCACTAAAGAATGCTTAAAAACACAAAGCATTGTTAAAGAACTTGTAATGGTTTGGGTCAACTCTTACTGAATATGAAAACGACATAAACCTGTTAGTAGATAATCATAGATAACCATATTTTATCCAAAGACTACAGTATTTTCTTTTATGTTTCTTAGACTGAGGGCTCGTTAACACCTGTCCGCTAACAATGTGATTTTCAGTCGCTAACTAATGTCTGAAAAATCTGGATGAATGGTTTCTCCTGGGGGTGTTCTCACCATTGTGTTCTAAAATTTCAATGCCATGTTTAAAATTTTAAAATACAGCACAAACTGATTCCTATGCATGCAGTACAATGCACACAAAGCGCACGAAAGAAAGATTAAGCCGCATCACAAAAACGTGTCAGAAAACGCATCTAAAGCATGCATTAGTTTTCTTGTATTCTAACCCACTATTTTCCCAGCATATATGTGTAAATGATCCCTAAAAGTTTAACAATATTAAATAAATTATCACTATACTTGCCAACTTTTGCTTCCTCCACTTCGGGAGACCGGAGGGGAGGTGAGCTGGCTGTTAGAATTTGATTGGTTGCTATCTGCAATGCCACTTTTTCTTGTGCACCAGTTCTCATACATGCCCCAAATGGCATTTAAAATAAAAATAAAAATATCGGTATAGGAGACATAACTTATAGTTGTACAATTACTGAATGCCAATGACAATAGTATATACAGGGTCAAATTAACCCGAGGTCTAACTGAGCTACAGCCCAGGGGCTTCGGGCATCCAGGGGGCCCTTGAAAGTGCTTAGTGGCATTATTGCTCAGTGCGGGGGTGGGGACGCCCCCGGCCCGATCAATGCTGCTGTGCCTGTCACTGTAGTAATCTCCTCACTGAGGAGATCTCGTGAGAGTGAGACAATGAATCTCACTGTCACATGAGATCTCCTCAGTAAGGAGCTTACAGCACACCGTGGAAGAACTACAGTGAACAGAAAGAGGTAAGCGCTGGGGGGGGGGTGGCTCACAGGGGGGCCTCACGGGGGAGGCGACTCACAGGGGAGGCCTCACGGGGGAATGGAGGCCCCCTTAGCCCAGGGGCCTCAATTCCCGTAATCCGGCCCTGAGTATATACTACAGGTCAAGGAACTTGGACTGTATTTACCATATGCATTAGGCTAACTAAAAATATGCCTAGGGCAGCACTCTTGTGTAATATGTAAAGTGGTTCCATTTGTAGTACTGAGGTACTATATATTTATATGAGGTACATATATTTGGTTTTAACGCAGGTGTACTCCAAAACTCAGAGGTGACATAGGATTGTGACACAGGGAAAACTAGGGGAGCAGCGGAACAGGCCGCATGGTATTGCTGGATACAGTTACAATGCGTTTGCCCCAACACCTCTTACAGTAATACCCCCTGGCAGGCAAAGAGTTGGAATGTGCTATACTTTCCCTTTTATTAGCCTAAATACATAGACCCCTATATTTCTAAAGGTTCCAGGAGATTATTAGAACTGAATATATTTGAGATATAGTTATGATTGTGAAGAAAGTAGATGTTAGCCCTTCTCCTCTCTATTATCTGCCATGTTGTCCAAGAGAGATGGCAAAAATAGGTTGGAACTAGTGTCAAGAAGTCTGCTTTTATATAAGGCAACTTGTGTCATTTCAGATGTGTATTTAAATATCCACTAAATCTAAAATAGAACATTCAGAATGCACAGTTCTACTGACCTGAACAAGACCATCGTCCTTAAAACCCAAGATCAAGAAGAGCTAACATCTACCATAATACATTATTATACATTATTATAAATTATATTATTATTATACATTATTATATTAAATATTAGTCACACATAAAATATAGATCTATTTCCAGAGTGTATTTTTCATTTCTTGGAAACGGTATTGGTATTGCCACCAGCTTCCTATGCCAAGAACTGAAGGCCTGACTGTTTTCAGTAGATGGTGGACAATTAAGGCTTTTGTCAGAGAGCCACTTAAGGAAACGTTATTGAAATTGGTGCCTCAGGAGTTTTCTGTTGTACGATGCATAATGGTCTGTTTGTGTTCGTAACATATATTTGGTTTTATGTTCACTTGGGAAAATTGGTTTGAGAGAAGAATACTGTATCTTAACATTGCAGCATGGAATGTTTCACGGTAAATTGACTTTTTACGAATGCCGCTGTAAGTTGGTTTTAAATTTACTCGGTGAAGACGATGCAGATTTATGCCACAGTGTCACAGCAAATCAGTACATTTTATCAAGGAATTTTAAACTGAGAAAGGCTTTTTTTTTTTGCTTTGCATGTTCTCTGAACTAAAGTAGTAAACTAAAATATCTGCAAAACTCTGCTGTCAGATTTAAATGACTTAGCAAATGACAAAAGAAAAAATATGTTGTAGTGCATTCAGTTATTAAAATACATTTTATTGTCAATTAAATCAGTGCTGTAAGTAGTGTTGTTTTTTTTTGGAGCACTCAGCAAATCCCATCGAGAAAATGTCTTCAGGAATACACTACAACTGCAGAGCCTTTCTATGACATTGAGTAACTATTAAAGCCTGCAAATGTATTTTTAAAACATATCACCATTTTTATATACACATGCATATATATATGAAGAATATATTAGAAATATTGAAATGATCATTTGGCATTACTATGTTACAGTATTTTTTTTACTTTCTTTGCACTAAATATCTACCTTTTATTCTTCTATACTTGTGCTGGTCTGTTCATTTCTTTAAACACTGAAGATCTAGGGGTAAATGTATTAATTTAAAGCGGTGCTGCCTTGTAATGGGAAGTTTCCCTTTACAGGGCAGCGCAGTTTTAAATTTAAGCGCTGAAGACGCCGAACTCGCGGGAGTTCAAGAATCCGGAGATTAATACATTCCCTTTACAAGGCAGCGCCGCTTTAAATTTAAGCGCTGAAGACGCCGAACTCGCGGGAGTTCAAGAATCCGGAGATTATTACATTTACCCCCTAGTATTATTTTTTATGAACACTGCACAGTTACTTTGATTGCTCTTTCTTCCATAGAGTGCATCCTTTTTTTGGATTCTATATCTATATCTATCTATCTATCTATTTATATATATATATATATATACGCACATATTTCCAAAATGTTTCCAGTTCTTCAACTGTCCCTAGACTGACAGATGCAGTCGCAATTGGTACCCTATATACTAACTTTAGAAGTGGGCTGGTGTGCCATACCGTCACTTCTCCTACTGGCTTCTTTGGAAAACTATAAAATTTCCTTCACTGTCCATACCGCCACTTTGCCTCTTTTAAATTTCCACTTCAACCTCTGCAGCTGACTGTAACAAAGTTTGTGCATGTGTATGCTTGCTTGCTCTTGCACACATGTAATCATCAGCTAATTATATAGCGCCACTAATTCTGCAGCGCTGTACAGAGAACTCTCTCACATCAGTCACTGCCCCATTGGAGCTTACAGTCTAAATTACCTATCATACACACACAAAGACTAGAATAAATTTGATAACTGCCAATTAAAATACTAGTATGTTTTTGGAGTGTGGGAGGAAACCCACGCAAACACTGGGAGAACATAGAAACTCCATACAAATAAGGCCATGGTCAGGAATCAAACTCATGACTCCAGTGCTGTGAAGCAGAAGTGCTAACCACTCAGCCACCGTGCTGCACATCATATGCATTTCCAAATATCATACATTATTCCGTTATCTGCATTTGAAACTCATTTATGAACTGGAAAGTATGATAGGGAGATGTTGATTCCTAGAGAGTTTTTTGTGGATGGACTGTTGCAAGCACAATGTACTATAGGTAACATAATGCATCTGATTTAGCATACAAATGCAAAAAATAATATTTTGTTTTGTTGAGCAAGGCAATGTATTGAACTTGAAGGGGTAGAGACTGTATATATTTGGTGGTGTACTCATCTTAGCGGAGCCTGTAAAGCCTTTTTATTATATGAAAAGACCATATATTAAAACATACAAGGTGGCAGTATTGGATCTCTGTCACAATATTTATTGACATGCCCTTTTCTTCGCCTAACAGAATTTAATAAACCAATGTAAGTGAAAAACTGAAATGTAGAACTGAAGACTAATTATATAACATAGAAAAAAAGGGTAAAATTGGTATTTCTTCAGGAAAAAAAGGTGAAAAAAAATAATATTTTAAGGGGTGGTTCAATTATTTTAGTGTATGGTAGTTTTGGGTGATGGCTTCTACATTCAGGTCTTAATGTCACCATCAAGAATCTGCATTGTCCCTGCGGCAATAAACATTAAAAAATGCAGAGTGAGGATTTGATCTAATGTATTCCCTCCAAAGTTGCAAGACTCATCCGTTATGGGAGTAAAATGGATCAACTGACACTGAAAATCTTAAGTCCTCAACTTATTTTAAAACCACACGTTTGGTACAAACCATATTTCTCCTCTGAATTTATAATGTGGAAAATACCAGATCCCAACCATAAATGGTAAAAATTAATTGTGATTATATTTCTTCAAAAATGGTCTCAGCCTAATTTAGTTGTTATGGAGAATAACACTAATAATAAGATTAAAAATGCACCACATCTAGAGAGTTCAGATTTATGAGCCAAAATGTAATTACTAGTTTAATTCACCTATGTATGTAATAAAAATTTGGAATTTCTGATTTTAGGACCAGAAGTTCTAGAAAATATTGATTTCTCTCCTAATATTGCTATTGAAGGCATCATATTCATCATCGTTTATATATATATAGCGCCACTAATTCCGCAGCGCTGTACAGAGAGCTCATTCCCATCAGTCCCTGCCCCATTGGAGCTTATAGTCTAAATTCCCACACACATTCCTAAACACACACAATTTGTTAGCAGCCAATTAACCTACCAGTATTTTTTTGGAGTGTGGGAAGAAACCCACACAAACACAGGGAGAACATACAAACTCCTCACAGATAAGGCCATGGTCGGGAATTGAACTCATGACCCCAGAAGTGCTAACCACTAAGCCACCATGCTGCCCATAATTGTAAAGCATCACAGGCCCTACTTGTTTTGCAAATTGACAGCTTTGACCAACGCTCTCGCAAAATGTTTAGAATGTGTGTAGAATACTGTGACATGAAGTATTCATTTTTAGCATCGGGAGTAAATTTTATTTCCATGGAAAAACCTTTTAATAAACTGAAACATGTTTACTACGTATGTATGCTTCTACAAATCACCAAACATTTATAATTTGTAGATTTTATCTATTTATAGAACTTAAGCTCACAAGACGTGTATTACTGAAAGTCCAAAATGTCTACTGGAATATTACGTGAACTTAGCTTGAAAAGCAATGAGGAAAGCAATAGCGGAAAATATATGGCTTATTGATTCATTTTATTGCAGGCTGGCAACAGGTTTATGCTCACCTTAGAAGAGAATTCCTCAGCGGTTTGTGGATGACTTTAAAACTGTTTCTAGGAGACAGCTTAGATTCATTGTAAAAGTTAAAATAGTGAATCTTCGATTCATTAAACCCCATTAGCCATCTGGAGGGGAAAAAATGTTTCTTAGAGTTTAGCATCATTAAAATGAAATAAGATGATGAGACTGCAGTTTGAAAAATCTCCGATGGGTATGACAAAAGTGTGTAAATATTTATTAACTGCCTTGGAAGGTGTGTCTGAGACACCTATTTTAGACTATTTGTGTTCATTCCAATAGTGAGCAATCCAGATAGTATTTATAGAGATCCACATACTACAGACATAACATAACACGGAGATTACCACATAAGTGGTTTTGTGTTGGGAGTAACACCATTTAATGGACACACTGATAACCATGATTGTCCCGATATCCCTTTTCCAAAACCCCTTTAATTTTGCGCCTACTCCCATTAATTTGTTCTATGTTGCCTGTTTTTAAACTTTTCCCTGTCTTTTCCCCCAAATCACATTATTCTTATTTGCTGATTCCTCTATATACAACTTGCTTATATGCCATGTATGTATATATACATGCATGAATTTTAATTGCAATATGGGCTTCTGAGACCTTTGACACATTTGTCCCTCTAGTTCTCTAGATCATCAACTACTTATTACAAGTTTGCTACTATGCTGCAGTAGGTTGTACAGTAGGTATTAGTCTGTACTTACAATTATAAATAATAACTATGAATTTTACAGTGGAAAAGAAGGAGAACATTAAAGAAAATGTTCACAGAACCCATTGTACCTAATTCACTAAGGAAAGAAAGGCAAAAAAAAAAGTAGGTTTTCTCCTGGATAAAACCATGTTACAATACAAGGGGTGTATATTAGTTTATTATGTTGCACATTAGTTAAAAACTGGCTGTTTTTTCATGTAGCACACAAATACTTGATAGCTTTATTTTTAAAATTAAATTGAAAGTTGATCTAGGACATGCCCTATCCCAACTCCAAATATATCCGCACATTTTAAATTTACCTCCCCCTCCAATGCAACATGGTTTTGACAAGGTGCAAAGTTACTCATTTTTTGCTTTACTTTCCTTAATGAATTCATGCCATAGCCTAGAGAATGTTTGACAGTGTTTTTGCATTGATGTAATGGCAGACCCACTGTAGTTCATATACAGTTGTCATGAAAACCAAGGTTTATGTGAACAAAATTATTCAAACACGTGTCTTATTTTTGAAATTATATCTCTTGTTATACATTGTTATGTTGCTGATAAAGAAGTAGGATCATTTTCCATGTATATTGTATAATTTAATTGAATCTGTAAAGTATTTAATTGTTGCTACTATATATATTTATATTTATAGAGAGAGAAAGAGGGAGAGAGGGAGGGAGAGGGGGAGAGAGGGAGAGAGTGAGGGAGAGAGTGAGAGAGAGAGAGAAAGAGATAGCGAGGGGGAGAGAGAGAGAGATGGAGAGAGGGAGAGAGTGAGAGAGAGAGAAAGAGGGAGAGAGTGAGAGAGAGAGGGAGAGAGAGGGAGAGAGGAGGAGAGAGGGGGAGAGAGAGATGGAGAGAAATGGAGAGAGATAGAGAGAGGGAGAGAGTGAGAGAGAGAGAGAAAGAGATAGCGAGGGGGAGAGAGAGAGAGAGAGATGGAGAGAGTGAGAGAGAGAGAAAGAGGGAGAGAGTGAGAGAGAGAGGGAGAGAGAGGGAGAGAGGGTGAGAGAATGAGAGTAGAAGCCCATCTGTCCTGCAATCAAGCACTAATCACTCATTCAATAATGGACAAAATACTAAACACTGAAAAGAATATAGCCACAGACTTTTATTTACATTTAAATCTTGCAATTTCAATGTTAAGGGAAGGGGCATATAGGGCAACCAATTGACCCTACATGCCACATATACAGTGCCATATAAACCAAATCCAAGGGTCATGTTTACAGTGCCCAATTAACTGGCAACCCAGCGTCCGGTCTTGGTGACATTCCAAAACCAGGCTATAATAACCAGTCGTCAAAGTGGAAATTTAGAAGTGGCAGTATGGAAAATGTGAATGGAATTTAATAGTTTGTAATTAACTTCATAGCCCCCCCCCCTCTTTCGTGGCCCCAAACCCTTGAGCTGTAATAAAAATCATTACCCACTTAACACTACACACATAGAATATAAACACACATATATATATATATATATATATATATATATATATATATATATATATATATATATATATATGTACTGTATATTATTACCAATTAACATAAAGAGATAGAATTAATTTAAAAATTATTGCCATTTGGAGAAACAATTTGTCGTTTAAATTAAGTTTACTTGATTGTTGCAAACCTGAACAACATAATAGAAAATGTAAATTAATTGTGTTAATTCAGGCAGTGTTGCAACATCACACTGTTGCCAAGGCAACTGTGACATCATACAACAGTAGCTAAAGGGAGAGGAGAAGCTCCAGGGTACAAGAAACACACATCACATCGTACAGGGTGAGAATCTTCATCTTCTCAGCTCAGAGACCATGGAAAGATATGGCCATTTCTCATAGACACAAATTGATGTTGTAAAAGAATAATACAAAATGTACCTGAGTGACTGCAAACCATGAAACAGCTTGGTGATCCACAGTAAATAGGAAAGCCTGACTATCCATGTGCTTCTGCCCTTTAAGACACATTCATCTATTTAACGCACCAAAACATGACATTGAATAAAAACATTGAAATAGTGTCTTAAGCTGAAGCCTCCGCTCCCTGGTGCTGTTATTGCTAGCTCAAGACCATCCATGGAGACGTCATTATGTGTAATTGTATTCTTGTCACTGTTGTGATCTGAATCTGTCACAATACTTTTTGCATTCGTGTTTTTCAAATCTGTAATACTACTCTCCGGCGCTACGGAATCTGCGGCGCCTTATCAACAAACAGTGATGATAATGATGTTTGTCATGAGCGCCTCTTAAAGTTAGAAAAGGGGATCATGTGAAGAAAAGACAATTGCTCTCAATGGTCTGCAATCTATTTGTTTTAGTAATCCATGTTACTCTATTCCAGTGGCTGGCATCTAGTGCCCCAAACCTTAAGGAAATGTACCCCTGACACTCTTAACGAGAAGGGATTGAACGTTTTCCTCGGGTCCATCTCTTGGCAGTTCTTATGAATCCATGTTAATCTAAGCCAGTGATGGGCATCAATTGATACTTTTAACCAGGAAAGAAAGACAGTATACCCAGGCTCATTACATAGCTGTTCTTAGAAGGGAGTCATTACTTCTTCACACAGTGTAAACATCACTTTAATCCCTGATTGGCTGCTGTACAGGGTCGGCAGCTCTACGTGGTGCCTCCTATTGGGTGTCTCCCCCCTCCCCGTCTGGTACTCGTCCTCCACTTGGGAGACTGTGACATCATAGCCGACACCACGCTCCCAGCTCATTACCAACAATGCTTCTTCATGTCAGCGGCCAGCACATAGTGGGTTCCACGGTACCATTAAAGACAAAATGAGTGACACTATGTCATTCAGTGCCTTTTGGTGCTCCCTAAACCCAGTGCCTATTGTAGTAATAGGGGTATTCTATACAGTGACACCAAAGCACAGAACATCAGATCTGACATTTCTCAGCAAATTTAAATTTGCATTCTATCCCTTTTAGTCTTTTACAATAAGTTACACTCTAGGGGGCAGTTTCAATTCCTTGCATTATTACCGTTACTATGGTAATCTCAATGCTGATTTTTGGTCATGGCTCACAGATCTGCAAGCAAAAATCAGCATTTAAATTACAATAGTAATAGTGCGTGGCCCACGTTGTTCTAAAGAACAATGCTGGGAACTGAATCTCCCCCATTAAGCCAAGTTGTTTTTATTGCACCTGACTTTCACATCTAGGGCAGTTTTACTTATGACGTTAACATGCAACTTAGGGCACTGTAGAGGCTCCTAAGGGGTAAATTTATCAAGCTGCAGGATTGAAAGAGTGGAGATGTTACCTATAGCAACCAATCAGATTCTAGCTGTCATTTTGTAGAATGTACTAAATAGATGATAACTAGGGGCCTGATTCATTACGGATCTTAACTTGAGAAACTTCCTATTTCAGTCTCCTGGACAAAAACATGTTACAATGCAAGGGGTGCAAATTAGTTTTCTGTTTTGCACATAAGTTAAATACTGTTTGTTTTTTCATGTAGCACACACATACTTGATAGCTTATTTGTACACTGAAATTTAAACTTGATATTTGTGTGCTACATGAAAAAACAGTCAGTATTTAACTTATGTGCAAAACAGAATACTAATTTGCACCCCTTGCATTGTAACATGGTTTTGTCCAGGAGACTGAAATAAGAAGTTTCTTAAGCTAAGATCCTTAATGAATCAGGCCCTAGAATCTGATTGGTTGCTATAGGCACATCTCCACCTCAGCTTGATAAATGTACCCCTTAAAATAAATTGAGTTCCCTACCACTGACCTTAAAGTTCACCTGTTGCCTATACACATTGAGTACAGCATTTTTCTGACATCACTATCATGTTAAACAGTAGCTACATGTTAATTAAATAGTATCCATTCACAAGGGTCTCAAAGTGCTTCACTGATTCACCAGGCAATTCACTGGTTCCTAGCAAAGATTGGTCCAGCTCACAAAATGGGTCCATCTGTTGTGTGTAACTGACAGGTAAACATTAAAATAAATAGAATGAATGCCTTCTTTCTTTCAAGTTATTAGTATGCCATAGAGCACCGGCATAAGGCCTCAGGTTCTCAAGCGTGTTTAGTAATTTAAAGAAAATTTGCCATTTTCACAGCTATTAGCTAACACTTGGAAGGTTTTCTATTATAGATACAATGCTCTTCATTGCACCACTTTAAAATGCTGACCTTGTCACTTCTTGTGACAAAGTGTGAAATTTCACTTTAGGAATCTGAAATTTATCCTTCACTAACAACTTCTAAAAGAGAGTGAGAGAGAGAGAAAAAAAAATGTTAAATATCTGAGAACTTTGCTTCCGAGCTCTTTGAATCACACATTGTCAGACGTTCTTCACTTGCAAATTTTTATGCTTGGAAACTGACAGTTCCGTAAAGCACGCCAAAATAAATTGAAAACACGTTATATTTAGTAAAGTGCTTAAAATACAATGTCACTCATGAACACTTTTAGAAAATAGCTTATTTATCTTTTCTACATAGTTTGTACACAGTTTCCTGGGTTTTATGTGAGTTATCAGACAAAGCATCAGGAAATTCTTGGATTTTTCACATTTTTCCTACGTTCTATAGATTTGTGTCTTGATATATTCCAAGCTGCAAAGTTTTATATACCATAGTTAATCTACATCAGAATATTTTAGATTGTAGATTTATTATATAAAACATATTTATTCCATTGTGATGGCTTTGAATATTACATATTATAGCACATCCCTGTTAGGTGTTAGTGATTAGTGTATATATCTATTATACCTACTATTTAATATTATCCCTTTGTACTGCAATAATGTGTGCTAAATTATTTGAAGGTGTTTTTTTTTTTTTGGGAAAACCAAAGGCAAAAATTGAAAATACATGTGTGAAATGGCACATGTATACAAGTGTCCGCTATGCATTTTTTCTGTACTTTAAAGGTTTGCCATGAGTTAGTTAATTTATACTGCTGCTTCTGCCTTCACCTATTCACAATAGCGGTAAATTTCCTTTGTAACGCGGCCCATTGATTGAGGTCTGACTCAGTAGTCAACCGTGGTGGTACAGAGAGGAACTGTGGTTCAGGAAACACCAGGGATGATGGAACGAATAAGTCAACAAGGTCTATTTCATTCAGATCTCTTTCAAGTGATACTGAAAACAGAGTTCGTGCTGGGGCTTGTGAACTCACAAGACATTTTATTTCGGAGCTATGTATTTCCAAATGCTGTATGTAACTTGTTAATGCATGTGATGTTTCCCATGTGAGATGTTAACATCAGTTAACGAACTTCAGCTCAGTTTACTGAAAGAAGAAAATATGCAAGAAGAATGGGACCAGAACATTTGTATAGTGTGAGATGGGACATATTAAAGGTTATGGTCATCTCCCCAGGGACAAACGCAGGATTTGTAGAGGTGGGTTTCCACACCACGCCGCCAGTGGGCATGACCAGCATGCATGGGGGCGTGGCTATAATTTTAGACAGTGCGTGGCTGCTCTCCACCTCTTCCTATACCCATAATATTCATGGGCAATGCTGTGTGGACTACTGTTAGGTGCACGCAGCTCTCCTTTTTCAAGCAGACCCATGTGAAGCGGGGGCAGGGTCCAGCCACCTCAATTATACAGTGCCCCAGGCATTAGGAAACACCTCCCTCGTTCCATCCGTCTCTCTCCTACTCTGTGCTCCTTTAAACGTGCACTCAAAACTCACCTCTTCCTCAAAGCCTACCAACCATCTACTTAACCCCCATCTCCTCCCTTTAGCTCGTCCTCCCTTCTCTCCTCTTGCCTCAACTGGCTACTCTTGTGCCTGGTCTGTTTACCCTCCCTTAGGATGTAAGCTCGTATGAGCAGGGCCCCCTCCCCTCCTGTCTCCATACCTGTTCTTCCCCTCCGTCTTTATTGCATATGACTGGCCGGAGTTTCTGAAGTATTGGTACTTTTTGTTCATTGTTCTGTATGGTTTCACCCTCTATTGTCTACTGTTAGTGCTGTGTGTGGTGCTGCGGATACCTTGTGGCGCCTAACAAATAAATTATAATAATAATAATGTACCGGCTAGTAGCCTAGACTGGAAACTTGCCCCCTGCTTTGGCCAATACGGTCTAAATTTCATATTATGGATTATCCTATTTGATTTCATTAATTGTGTTCAAACTGGAACCCAAATGAAGCTGATTGGGCCTTGGGCACATTTTTTTTGTCCGTCTCGAAATATAATAAACTAGGTCCCAGTGAAACGGAGAACTGTTTGGAATACAATTGGTATTAATGAAAGATAAAAACACATTTGCATCTTTTATGAAATGAGATCCAAGGGATTAACTGATTTCATTTTAAACAAAAGGACAGCTTTTCGTGTATTTGATTATTAATGCTCCACATCTGCAAAGATTTATACAGTAATCGCTACCAAATATAAAAAGCATTCCAGAGCTTAAAAGCATCTTATATATGTCAGTTCCCTGATACTTTTACATTACTATCAACCTAAAACACATTGAGGGCTTTTTGTTACATTATTTGTTGGAATGAAAATTTTGCATGTTATAGCAATGCTCAAAGATGGGAATGGGTTTGGTTTTTTTTGTTATTTTATTTTGTTTGTTTAGTTTTAATACAAGGCCGCCTGCTAATAAGCTTTATATTTTGTGGCCATTACCAAAGAGTAGATATTTCCTATGATTAAACTGATGTTAGCGAGAGTAGCAAAAGCCACAAATCTGATTGGCTGCTGGGGAAAGCTCACCCTGAGTTTTCATCACATGACTCTTTTTGTAGGAAAAACTAAAAACACTTTGACATGTCGGAAAGTAAAAGTCATTGCCTTCCTTCCGCTGACTTTAATGACTTGTACACGCCCTCCTACAATTTTGTAAACCATGCATTTTTATTTTGCTAGGCAGAGTTGTTATTTTTTGTTAGAACTGAACTCTGCATTGCATACAGTTATATCAGTTGATTAAAAGGATATCAGTTTGATTTAGTTATAAATAAACAGAACCTTGAAATGATTAAATCGAACAAAAATAAATACAATTGACTGAACCAGATTAAATGACTAAAATTGACAATTTAGAGAAAATGCCAACTGAGCCTTGCCCAAAAACCAGTCCTGTGTAAGGTGTTGTATAGAGTTCAGGTTTGTCATTTAATTAAGAAGCCTCTGAGATGAATTCCCATCATTTTGCAAAAGCATTATTAGATTAATCGTTACCGTGAGCATTAACGTCTGGAAACACCAATTGATATGACAATTGACTATTCTTAGTCATTCTCCTTCAGTTTAGGGCACCATTATAATTGATTGTTTACTGTGCTAATAGAGAAGCCGTCTTCAAAGTCACTAGAGTTGACCAAACCATCAGTCTGCATCAGTTAGTACTTAGAATGGGAACTTCAAGGTCAGCCATGACCAAATTCTCGGCGCCAGTAAGAGAGACATCAGTATTTTTACTTGATGTAGCAGCGTCTACTTCGGTTTTCTGTTTACTTAGAATTTTATGATATTGTTCTGGGAAAAATAAATTATACTGTGTTAAAGAAATAAGTAATTGCTTCTTGTGTATAATTGATTTCTTGAAATTGCAACCTTGATCTGATTTAGGAAGGCTTGTGTACTACCTGTGGTTGCTTCATGAAACTTGTAATTGCAGAATATGTTTCTGTACAGCGAATAAATAAATGATGCTCTCAGAATGCATTTGTAGCTCAGTATTCTAGATTCTTTATGGTTTTTAAGCACTGAAGAATATGACTTTACAATGACAACTATTTCATCAAGTGCATGACCTGACTACTAAATGACTCAATACCTTGAATATGAATATAATGTACACTTAGATAGATTTTCACATGTACTGAATTCTGAGCAGATAATAGATTCAGTTTTATCAGGCCAACTTTCATGGTCCAGGTTTGGTGCCTTCCCTCCCCTTTTGAATTCCTTAAGAAAGCAGCCACCTGCCACAGACATAAATTCTAGAGGTGACAGGCAATTTGGAAAAAATTCACATACTGTACCTATTAAATATGTATAGACTCAGAAACAAGAGCTTCATTTTCAGAAGACATTGTTATAAGGAAAAACATAGGATAACTAGTAACTGGTTTATTTAGTTGCTGCTTTTAGATATATTCCTTGTGAATACATTTTACAGCCCAAGTAAAACCACATTTTGACATTAAGATGTATAAAAGCTGGTGCATTAGTGGCTTAAATAGTACACATGAAATAAAGAATGTCTTTATACCTACCTAAATTGGGCCCGTGCTAGGTTTCAGAGAAAACAGACATTGTCTATAAGGGGGTGCTTCTCTATCCTATATCATTCTAGAGGGTAACTAGAGTTTCTGAGAGCAGCTTCATATTTTTCAAGTTAACAGAAATGCTGAATGTTGGTAAACTCACATGAAGGGTTATGGCCACATCTGGGGGATGGCCTGTTTTATCCCAGTACACTAAATGACATGCAGTGCTTTACAGTAGAGTATTTTTGTTCTGTGCTGTTTCCTATTAGTGTCTTAAACTTGTGGTGTGTGGGTTCTACTGTCTGTAATGGAGAAATGAGCAATTGCTCAACTCCACGTTACTAGTTGAAAGTAAGGTTAAGATTGAATAATATATAGATTATAAGCTTGCGGGCAGGGCCCTCTTGTCTGTTTTACCCAGTATTTATTACTGTTTGTCCCCAATTGTAAACCGCTAGGGAATTTGCTGACGCTATATAAATAATTGTTGATGATGATGATGATTTTCCTTAATGCTTCATATCTGACAATGTTAATGTTTGGATTCTGTAAATCAACGTTTGTTCTTTTGTGTCAACTCGGTCGGATGCATCTAAGTTTCCCCAGGCTTCAACTATGTTTCTCCTTCCCAAAACCTTCTGTCGTATTTAGAATCGTCCTCATAAGCTCACTGTGGGAGGTGATGGATTGCAATTATACTACCGGAGGCACTGGGCACCTTCTCCTGAAGTCGGAATAACACTTCACTGACTAAGGTAGAAGGTGTAGAAAAAAATGAAATAGAGACTTTGCTTCAAACCATTTGTGTGGGCTAAAATCTGCACTTCTGGTATTTAAAGCAATGTAAAACAGTAAAACAAAGAGTAAGAAGGTGATTACATTAAAAAGAATATATTTCCATATTTATAATGCTGCCTGTAAATTCAGTGACGTTGTTATTTTTTCGCCTGTGCAAGAGTTTGCATCTTGGCAAGATCACATTATGATCAGTTGCCATTTTTTTAGCTTATTAATATAGTGCAATTTGTGAAAATATGATCGTTTTGGGTTCATTCTGTACAGTTCATCCCTAAATTTTGGAACAGAGGTGAAGCCTAAAGCTGGGTACACAGTACACGGTTTTCGTCCAATAATCGGCTCAATCAGCCGACATACAACCGCTCGTTCAAAAGTCGGGTCAGTGTGTGCAGTAACACGATGGTCGAAAGTCTGCCCAAATGGACGATTGTCGCCTCACTTGGTTGGTCGTACCGTTTAATATTTTCGTTCCAATCTCATTTCCGTTGTGTAGTGTGTATAAGTTTCCGACCGATCCACAACAGTGAGTACGAAATTACAGTCATTGCTCACGACAACATAGCTGTAAAAAGTTGCTAATGGGACAGCTGCTCTTCCCTTTATCATCTAAAGCAAGGCTAGTGTGTATGCAGTCCATGGACCGAGCGATCGGACCATCGATCGCATGTAAAATCGCTCGGCATAAAAAGTTGGTTGAAATTTCTGTAGAGTGTACCCAGCTTTAGTGACAATTTCCAGGGCAATGAAAATAAACAACTCTACGTGATTATAGAAATCCATGTCTGAGAGTCACAGAAGAAAACTAGAAAATATTATTAAAACACTACTCTCGGTCATGCAAGCTACCGGGATTTACCAACCTTTTCTATTATAATTGTAGTAAATATTGTATTTAATCCAGTTATTTCCTTATCACAATTACCACATTGTCCAAAAGGATGGTTTAGAGACTCCTATAGAAATTACTTCATTAAGATTTATAAAGAAACCAGATGCACAATTTAATTGAACACATCCTTTAGCAGTACAAAGAAACTTTGGTGCAAAGAGAAAAGGACATACACGGTTTTCACTGTTGAAAATAACTTGATGGATGGCTGAGCCAGTTATCTAAGATAGCTTTTAGAATGCTATCTTGTGTTTTAACTAACAATTTCAACGTCATTGTTTGCCAAGTGTGTATTTATAGGATGCATTGCACATTTAAGTTTTTTGTTTCGACTATTATGAATATTTAGGTTTCTAGGGTGCCTTTGACCAAAGTCGGTGCATCTTTTTGCTTTAATTCTTCATCTCCTACATGTACGTGTTCTCAGTTTTGAAGTGGACTGGGATAGAACACACTATAGTTAACCAGACAATAAGACTTTTCACTGCAACTCAGAGTATTTCAGGAGATGACTCTGCTGATATTGTGGAAGGCAAAAACCCCTTTACTGGTGTGTTTAGAAAGTCTGTTTGCCAATGGGCGAAAAGCCTCATCGTGAAAGCTTTCATCAGGGCTATGGGACACACAAAAATACACCACCTCAAAGGCATCCGTTAAAGATACATGAAAGTCAATATCAGATACATTTCTGTGGGGCATGGTTGAAATGCATTTTCTTGGTCCTACTGTACGGACCTTATATGTGAATGGTCCTGACCCAACTTGCCCAGTGTAAGAGGATAAGTGGATGCTCTTTGTGTTTTATAATATCATGACCTTTGTGTATATCAAGGTACAAGCACAACTTACAAAGCCCAGTGCAGATGTACGAGGCAGATGTGTGATACTTCAACACAACATTTGTGTTATTGTGTTATGTGAACTCCATTAATCCTAATTAAACCAATCTTTTGTTTCTTAATGTATTTCAGTTATTTTCATAAATGGGACATACAATCCTCCTGTTACCATTACAAACACTGCACTGTTGTATTTTTATGTTGAAAGTATTTTGAACTAAGGAAATATATTTAATCACCTAATTGGTTGATAACTTTGAGCTCTTACCTCTTCCTTCTGCCATCTCCTTGATGCCCATTGTGACCTACTTATGTCCCTATTCTGAGTTCTCAAAGCACAAGTGGGTTATATAAAAATTCAATCACAAGCTGTACATTAACATAGGCAAACCGAGGAAGGGTCATCCTGGCTGCTTGCTAACTTCTGTTATAGTGAATAAAGGATGGCAGAAGTTGGATAGTGCTTTTGAAACTTTTTTTTTTCATCAGAATGCTGCAGAAAAGTTTGTAATTCCGTTTTTTGCAATCCATTTGTACCTCCAGCCATTTGTCATGTGGAAGTCTATGCCCTGCACAATTTCAGAAATCCCCTCTCTAACAGGTCTATTTATTAAAAAGTAATGATAACAATAATTAAAATCTATTATTGCCACCATATATCCATTAAATATTGACTGGGCAGCTGAGATTGATTTACAGCTTCACCGAGATTATTGAGAGGTGGCAATAAGAGAAGAAGGAATGTGGTATTACTTGTACTGCAGTGACCCTTGTTAAATATCGCTGGTGAATCCTAGTGAGTCTCATCACCATCCGGGGTTACCTCTGGCAATAGCACTGCTGTAACCCTAGGCCATCTATGGCAGCATGGTGGCTTAGTGGTTAGCACCTTTGCCTCACAGCGCTGGGGTCATGAGTTCAATTCCCGACCATGGCCTTATCTGTGTGGAGTTTGTATGTTCTCCCTGTGTTTATGTGGGTTTCCTCCGGGTGCTCCGGCTTCCTCCCACACCCCACAAACATACTAGTAGGTTAATTGGCTACTATCAAATTGACCCTAGTCTCTCTCTCTCTCTCTCTCTCTCTCTCTCTGTATATTAGGGAATTCAGACTGTAACCTCCAATGGGGCAGGGACTGATGTGAGTGAGTTCTCTGTACAGAATTAGTGGCGATATATAAAGAACTGATGATGATGATATCGCTGGCAACAACAAACATTTTTTGCCCTTTAATAAATAGCTCCCTAAAAGTGTTCACAGCCATGCTACAACATCTGTTCGCCCATGCATTTGATGTCATCATATTGACTGTTTTATTATCACAACATTTTTTTCAAATATTTTAGGTAATTTCTTTATAATCTATTAAATAGAAAATAGCACTATAATAGTTTTATTGTTACTATTACTTGCCTATTATTTTTACCTATAGTAACCACTTCTATTTTTTTAATACTCATCTTGTATCAAGACAAGAAAAAAATATTTAAACCCCCTACCAAATTCTGTAGCCACATAGATTGCCCTGTCAGTCTCTATTCATATCAATGAGGAAGCTAAAGCAATCGACAAATCCCTGACTTCACTGACCTTTCAAGATAAATTCTCTTTTTCACAATGAAGCTCAAATGGTTGTTTTCTTCCCACTAACAATACAATTTCTGTTTTAGTAGATCTACTTAATTTTCTGTTACATCTGTGCTCCTGCAATTCATTTATGGGTAAACTGCTTGAATAGCCGATATATGACTGTTTAACCAGATATCAGACATGGCACCACAAATCGGCTGCCTACTTCTTCCCTTGTCTGTCAACAAAGGCATAGACCGTTCTATAATTACATACGTGCAACTGGGGACATTAAGGGCCTGATGCTGAGTTAGAAGCAGAGCAAAAAAAGAAGCAAATTTGCACCTGGGCAAAACCATTTTGCATTGGAGGGGGAGTTGCATTTAAAATGTGGAGACAGATTTATAGTTGGGATAGGGCATGTCCTAGATCAGCTTTAAATTTCATTGTCAAAATAAAGCTGTCCAGTGTTTCTATGCCACATGCAAAAGCAGCCAGTATTTTCCCTGCATGCAAAAAAAATATTATTATTTTGTACCCCTTGCATTGTAACATGGTTTGTCCAAGAGCAAATTTACTCCTTTTTTGCCTTGCTCCTCACTCAGCATCAGGCCGTAAGTGAGAACTTTCCAGTGTGGGTAAAATATTTCAATGAAGTAATTTACTCCCTCCCTCCTAGAGTTAGGAGTGCTCCAGCTACAGGACAAGGCAAGTTGTGTGTAAGGGGTGCATGTGCAGGGAAAATACTGCCTGTGTTTGCATGTAGCAAAGAAATACTAGGCAGCTCTATTAATATACTGCAATTTGGAATTGGGCTAGAACACCCCTCTCCAAACTATTATTCTGTCCACATTTTTTAAATTTGCCATCCCTCCATATCATGGTTGTGCCAACTATGTATAAACATATATTTACCAAATACACAGAGATGGAAGTGTGTGGGAGCACGGCCCTAGAATGGATTTCAAGCCGCAAAGTCCAATAAATTGTCAATGATAAAATGAGAGGAGGGGTTTCTTAAGTACTACACACTGCAGTCACTGTGGGATTTCCTCTATATTGCAATATTATGTGTTCCTAGGAAATATTTATTACTTTCCCACTCTCCTTCTCTCAATACATTTTGCACCCTCTTTCTCCCTGGTAATTTATTTCACACTCACCGTCTCCTTGGTAAGTCATATACCAACTCACCGTCTCCCTGGTAAGTCATATACCAACTCACCGTCTCCCTGGTAAGTCATATACCAACTCACCGTCTTCCTGGTAAGTCATATACCAACTCACCGTCTTCCTGGTAAGTCATATACCAACTCACCGTCTCCCTGGTAATCCATTTCTCACCCTCATTCTCCCTGGTAATTCATTTCTCACTTTCATTCTCCCTGGTTATTAATTTCCCACCCTCCATCTCCCTGGTAATTCATTTGCCACCCTCTCGCCTCCTGGTCATTCATTTCCCACTCTCCTTCTCCCTAGTACTTGAGTTCACACTTTCCTTCTCCCTGATACATCAGTTCTCACCCTCCATCCAGAGCCGGATTTAGACCTCATGGTGCCCTAGGCTAGTTATTTGTTTGGGCCCCCCACACGTCCCCCCACAGCCCTAACACAGGATGGTTAAAAAGTATTCAAATATAGATTGCACATAAGAAAATATATTAGCATACCTGATTATGGCATCTATTAACCTGTGTTCTAATCTACTACTGGGCACGCTGTGCGAGGAGGGGTCACAGCTGTCAGCACATTGATCCGTCATCTTGCGAGCTCCTCTGCGAGAGGAGCTGACAGAGATGCCAAAGCCGGACATCATAGCACTGAATCAAGCGCACAATCCCCTCTGGTGACCACAGGTTAAGATTTCGGTGTAAAAAAAAAAAAAGGCAAAAAAAACAACAAGCTTTTAAATAAAACGGTATGAAGTCACTTCACTGTCCAGACAACCTAAACATTATGGACTTGTGATCCTTTGGTTCAACAATTTTAGTTTTGCACTATTGCAACTAGATTTACAGTTGAGTATAGCTAATTATGAGAAACACTCTAACTGTACACTTTACAGCCTAGCTCTGCACATTTGCAAAAGCCACCAGTCTATCATACCAAATACAAACCAAATACCTGGCAAACCCCCAAAAAATTAAAGTAGATGCAATGACATATATATATATATATATATATATATATATATATATATATATATATATATATATATATTTATACATTGATCTTCTCATACAATGTTTTGTGTACATAATACAGTGTTAATGAATAGTACTATAGCTCTGGATAGATATATACAAATTGATCCTCGCACATTGTGAATAATAATAAATAATACTATATATTGATTATATATAATATTATTTATTAATGCTGTATTATATACACTGTGCCCTGTAGTATGAGAAGCTCATTGTGTATATATCTACTGTCAGTAGTAAATACACTAATCTCCTCATACAGTGCACAGTGTATATAATACTATAGATAGATATCATTATTTATTAATATTGTACTATACACACTGTGCACTGTATATAATAGACTGCTGGGACTGATTTAAAGTTAGGAGTAAATACAGTTAGAAGGAACAATTTTGCAAAAACTTGCCAAAACCATGTTGAACTGCACGGGGGTAAAGCAAAATGTGTGGACAGATTTCCAAAACATGTTTTGTCCAGGTGCAAATTTGCGGGATGTGCTCCTAACTCTAACTCCTGCAGTGTACATAGTACAGTATTAACTCCGACAGTGTACATAGTACAGTATCAATACTCCTATAAAGGGCTCACTGTGTATGTTTCCCGTAAACCTTACATCAACCTTAGAATTCTAAACATTTGCATGCAAATAAACACACGGAGACCTGTATAAGTTATTAAAAAAAATTGCCAGAACTTTTATTATGATTTTAACTTTAACTAGACCTATGGTGGCGGAGAAAGGGCACTGCGAAACAACTCTCAAGCTGATAACACTATCACGAGTGGACTGGCGCAAACCGCCGTATGTCCACAACCATGGGTAACAAATCCCATCATAACTTTGCGTTGAGTTGGCGTCAGAGTGACTGCCCCTTTAAAACTCACGCTGCCCTCCCTCACCGAGCCGGACAGGGACCCTCCTCACCGAAGGGCCAAAAAGGGAGTTACTGGTGCCTCAAAGGGGGGCAGTGACCTACGACAACTACCTGTGCACCCACAAATCAGCCGCTGAATGCAGTGCCTTCGTACCGCAACATAAACCCAGAAATACTCAACAACAAGGAGTGGGTGGGTGGGATCTCGTGCTGTGGAATGAGGCAGAACAGGAAGTACAGCCTACTATATCAATCAAGGTCCCTCCCACTGAGGCACACATTGGTCGGGCCAAACCTATGTTAACCCCTTCAGGTAGGTGTTCAGCTTACTACAAACCCTGTCGCCCTTTAAGTGCATTCGTCCTATTCAGCCTCACTTGTCATTAATAGATATCATCATTTATTTATATAGCGCCACCAATTCTGCAGTGCTGTACACATCAGTTCCTGTCCCATTGGAGCTTGCAGTCTAAATTTCCAACACACATACAGACAGACACAGACTGGGGTTAATTTTGTCATCAGCCAATTAACCTACTAGTTGGTTTTTGGAATATGGGAGGAAACCGGAGCCCCTGCATACTCGGGAACAAACAAACTCCACACAGGTAAGGCCCAGGTCAGGAATTGAACTCATAATCCCAGCACTGTGAGGCAGAAAAGCTAACCACTGAGCCACACAGATGTAAGATCTCACTTTTCCTGTGTTATGATGAGTGGGAGCTGGTCTGAAGGCTCCGGGCCTGTGAAAATGTAGCCACTGCAAACCAGGAATCTCCCTGATTATTCCCATGGTCTGTTATTACTATAATTACACATTTACAAGAACTCCCAGGTATAATTGCTGCTTCAGTTCCATCAAGGTATGAAGCGGGTGGATAAATTTCACTAGTGCCAGTTCTAATACAGTATTAGCAAACTGATACATAATTCTCTTGTTGTTTACTATTTCGGTTTATCCATCCCACCCACCAAACCCTAAAAAAACATAATTTCACAGTTTTGAATTAGGTTTATTCATTTCCTACCTCCCTCCACCATCCTATGCCGCCGTACCCCTCTGTGCCGTGCCGCGTATGTTTTATTCTAAGACCTTTTCTCCTACAGCCAATAATCCTTTCATATATTATCCTTCCAAACCTAAGCAATACTACTGTGCATGTAATCTATATTATTAACACCGTGGTACCATTCTTAAAACTTTCCTTCTATGTCCTTCAATACAGCAACTATACAAGACAGGATAAGATTACAGCTACGGCTATAATCACTACGGCCCTCCGTTGGATCTCACATAAACCCATCCACTGCCTCCTCACTCAGGTCCAATCAGCCACTGCTTGTCTTTGTAGTGTGTAGACTACCTAGTCTTTCAATAGAAACGCTTAACTTTCTTTAGAATAATGACTTCTCTATGGATCCTAAATGTGAGCTGCAATACAACATGTTCTTATACAACTTTATCTAAACTCTGTAAAGTACAATTCAAAAGCAGTATGTTGTAATATTAGTTGGACAATTCTCGGTAATACTGTTAGAGCTAGTTTTACTTCTTGATTGAAATTAGTTGTTTTTTTTCTTTCCATTTTTGCTTTTATTATCCAAGCTGCATTAAAAGAGATACGTAATAGAGTATTCTCAATGTGCTGAAATCAGGATCCACCTGCTAATTGAAAAGCAGAACACCTGAAGGAATATATGAATGTTAAGTAACATTTAGAAAATTCAACACATTCGTTGGAATTTTTGTGAGTCAGAATGTTTAAAAATTCACATCTGATGAACAGTTAAAACGGGACATGATTATAGATATAGAAACTGGGTGTTTTGATGAGACAGACAGGTTTAAATCAGTCTAAAATATTCTATGTTATAAAAAAAGCATATCTTTAGCACCGTGATCATTTTTTAACATATATTTTTGTATTTTGGATTTTTAAAGAAAAAACTATTACAAAAATATTAAAATATATCAGTGTCACAATTGGTGTGGTCCAGAGATTGCAAAAGTAAGTTGGGTTCACCAGATTCTGCTGCAATAATCCAGTTCCCCCCATTATTTTTCAATGGTATTGGGCAGAGTTAAGTACAAACCATACAAGTGAAGCTCTCTCTGTATGGTGCCTGATACAAATGACATAGAGACATATACAACACACATATTGATAGAACTTACTGTAATCATAAAACAAGAACTAATTATGTAACAAACAAGGACTAATTATGTAATTAAACAATGACTAATGAAGACTAGTGTAACTTTTCTGAAAACTAAAATAAAATACAATTACTTTTCGGAGAGCTTTAAGCCAGGCTGGTGCCTCATGCAAACATTAGCTAAGGCTCCATTGCCTCTCCTCCCTTCTCTTATTGACGATACTTTTATGTGGCATATATAAAAATCCATTTAGCTAACTTTCAAGGACTGATGTACTCTGCAATTCATAGTTAATGGGAATAGGAGAGTAGGAAGAACATTCACTTATGGCCAAGTGTGGGCAGCACAGTGGCTCAGTGGGCACAATTACCTCACAGCACTGGAGTCATGAGTTTGATTCCCGACCATGGCATTATCTGTGTGGAGTTTATATGTTCTCCATGGGTTTCCTCTGGGTGCTCCAGTTTCCTCCCACACTCCAAAAAACATACTAGTAGGTTAATTGGCTGTTATTAAATTGCCCTTAGTCTCTCTCTCTCTCTCTTTGTGTGTGTATGTTAGGGGATTTAAATTGTAAGCTCCAATGGGGCAGGGACTGATGTGAATGAGTTCTCTGTGCAGCGCTGCGGAATTAGTGGCGCTATATAAATAAATAGATAATAATAATAATAATAATAATAAATGGAGTATCTGTCATAGTGCCTCCTAGCATTGAGTATCCGTGGTCTTTGCAACAATGGCACAAATAATTTGGTTTGGATGAAGTTGAGATATCTGCTGAGTGTTTGTTCCGGGTGCTGAAATAAAACTGTCTGATTTGAATTTGTGCTAAAACCATGACGTGCCCCTAAGCTAATGTACTTCCAGATAGCACAACCTGGACAATACATTTCATTTATTTTGCGGTAACAATTGGTCCTATGTATTAAATTTATTAACAGGCTTGTAAAATACATTATCCTTGTAAACCAACACTATAAAATGAAAAAACAGACATAGATGTGAACAATATGGCTGCAAATAAAGAGTCAGAAAAAAAAATGGCTAGATGTAAATTATAATATAAATTATATATAGAATATTTCAAGAAATTGAAGGTATTTTAGATCTTATTTTTAAGATGAATCACAACTGAAATTCTGTAAATATATTTACTGTTTGTGGAGAAGTAAATTCTTAAGTTGACCATGTGATATTGAAAAAGCATCTTGTATAAATATATTTGCATGGAAATATTAACCCAATGACCTGGCCTGGAAAGGGTAATGGTACATTTCCATTAGGTTAATCCAAATATTTCCTCTACATTTTGCCTGTAAAAGAATTTAAGGTGCATCAAATGCCTCAATATTCTCTTTACTACTTTTACAAAAAAATCTACTAAAGAATAGTCAACATCATTTTCATTGTTTCCTGCATTGTTATATAACACCAAATGCAAAGTTCATAGTAGGAGAAATAATCTTCTCCCTGTGTTTGTGTGGGTCTCCTCTCGTTTCCTCCCACAGTCCAAATACATGTTGGTAGGTTAATTGGCTTCTGTGTAAATGGACCCTAGTGTGTGTGTGTGATTGTTTGTGGTAAAGAACTTAGGGCCTGAATCATTAAGGAAAGTAAAGCATAAAAAAGGAGTAACTTTGCACCTGGACAAAACCATGTTGCATTGGAGGGGGGAGGGTAAAACTAAAATGTGACAGATTTATAGTTGGGGCAAGGCATGTCCTAGATAAACTTTAAATTTCAGTGTAAAAATAAAGCTATCAAGTATTTGCAAAATAATAAACTATTTTGCACCCCTTGCATTGTAACATGGTTTGTCCCAGGGAACATTTACTCATTTTTTTTGCCTTACTTTCCTTAATGACTCAGGCCCATAGTGTATTAGTCAATAATTTCTATGCGACCCAGGCTTTTTGCTAATTGATGTAGTGGTCAATCATAGCAACCAATCAGCAATTGTTATTACATAGTACAAAGTTGTGCAAACTAATGAAAGTCAGTGTTTGATACATCATTGGGGGTTATTACACCTGTGTTAGTAAATACAGTCATTACTTCCAGAAAAGCAGACATCAGTTCTTCTTGCATGTGCCTCTATAGCATTTTTCATACACTGAATACGACTATTACCTAGGAGGTCACACACTTTTAACCAAATATGAGGAACAAAGAACTAAATACTGGATTTACTGGCAGATCCTGTATACATCATAGAAGTTATGACCTAAAAGTTTAAAGAATAATCCATACTTGCCAACTTATGAAAACCTCTGCTCCGTGAGATCCTGGAGCAGAGGTCATGTAACAGGAGGTAGGAGGGGGCATGGTGATGTCTTTGCGTCACCACAGCCCCTCCCCCACCATACAATGCCTACATTCACTGCATTGAATAACGAGAGGTGGGGCTTAATGACGCAATTAAGACCAGCCCCCTGCTTTTCCTTGTCGTGAAATTCGAGAGCCCCCCGGAAATTCCAGGAGAATAGGCAAGTATGGAATAATCTGAGCTCACATAAATGGCAAGTAGTATTTTGAGGTTATTCGCTTATTTATTTATTTTTTATCATTGAAATATTGAAATATCAGATAATATAGATGTGAAGCATATTATTTTATTCATAAGCAAAACTAATGAAAAAGTCACTGAAGGTTTTGTTTAATTGTAATCATGATTTTTATATCCTTTAAAGACAAACTTAAATGTTACTAAACCTTATGGTGTCTATAATAAATGTATAATAAAGATATTTATTAAATTAAAAAATAAATCGGGATTTATAAGCTGTACAGCTACTATATTTTATTGATCCAAAGCATCACACATCTGTACTTTAAATGTTTTTTTATATGTTTGTTAATGCTTTTATTTAATTTTAAAAGACTAGGAAAGTATGTGATACTCTATGCGTGACTCACATAGCATTCTTACTTCATCCACGACCCCACATCAGAACAATATCCAGTATACAAGAATGTATCAATCATGACTTTGAAATGACCTTCAAGCCTCCAGCTCATTAGTCTGTGATGCACCACAAAGTTTATTCACAGCTTCATGTAAAGCCACTAATCAGTATCCGTACATACACAGCAATGGAATGGCAATTAGTTGTTTATTTAAAAATGGTAAATTTACACTAAAAATGCACAATTTGTTTATTAGCAGTTTCTCAATTATGCCTATGGCTGTTGCCTACGTTCGCCTACACTTTTATCTTATTAACCACCTTTCATTCCCGCCTACAATACTTTTCTTGTGCTGCTCCCCACTTATGGAATTCCCTACCACACCCAATCAGGCTCTCCTACAGCCTTCAAATCTTTAAATGCTTCCTGAAAACCCATCTTTTTATTAGAGCTTACCCTAATCCCACCTATACTATGTATTTATGTATGTTTGGTTTCCCCTACAGTACGGAGCTGTGGAGCACTGGGGCACATTAAAAATTCATGATGATAATAATATTATTATTAATAATAATAATAATAATAATAATAATAATAATAATAATAATAATAATCTTGTCTGTTGCCACATACAAAGTTTATTTTTTTCCAGTACTGCCCCAGTACTTAAAGCTGGGAAAAAGAGAACACTGAAAGTCCATTGACATTAAGCTTGGTTATATAGTAATAATTCAATTGCTCCAAGCTGAAGAAATCACCAAACAGAAGAGTATATCTCTTATGCTGTGTCACCGCCCAGGGGTAAAGGAATGTTATAGATGTCTCTTATTCTGTTTCTTTAAAGAAATAACCCACAATGCTATTTTATTTACCCTTGGGTATAAATCAATGTTGAATATTTTAGTGTTGTGAGTGAAGAGGTGAAAATGTGCCTCTTTGTACATTGGCATGAGTAGTTTAACATAACACACACACACATGACACTGGAATATATCTCCTGTAAGTAATATCTGATATTACTGATGATAGTTTCATTTCCGTCCTCATCAGGAAACGTGTATATTATAAGGATTATTATAAGAAATAACCATCTACTGTACAATACTACGAGTATTAAATTCCATCTTGAATTTCCATTACCTGTATAAAAGGATGTGGTCCTTGAACACTTCTAATATCCTTATAATTTATACTAGGGGATACATTAATTATCCTGTATAATATCATCTTACCTCAAAATATTCAAGTTTAAAACAAAGATAAAAGCAATAAATTATCTGAATCATCAGCCTGATTCAGAATTACAGCAGATTATTGTTATTAAAAGCTGTGAACAGACAAACGTATTGAAGAACACTTCATTCAGCTCTTATTAATCTCATTCCATTCTATAAGTCATAGTTCATTCCTATTTCTTTGTTTTAGTTAAAGAACTCATACTTATTCCACTTGTCTTACCGATACATAACCATGTTGAACTTCATATATTTAGCTGATGGAGGACATTTCATAGGACACTGCTTGTTTGCTATTTTATGCTTAGACTAATAAAATCAGGGGCTAGCTTGGCTGGGGGCAGGGGGAATCGGCCCCCCAGGCTGGTCCCATAGTGGGCTACCTTACGCTGGGTCACTGGGCTACCTTCATTCGTTTTCTTTAAAATGTTTCTACTAGGCTGCTGAGCCGAATCTTGCCCCGGGCTAAAATGTACCAGCCAGACCTTGAATATAATACAGATAGACAGTAAGAAGATTTAATTCTTAAAAAATCTGCACAAGGAGACTCCCTCGCAGCCAGACACCTTGTGCGGATTTATTTGAAATATCCCTCATTTTTAGTCGAAAGCAAAAAGGAGTGGATATTTTTACTGTATAAAGTGTATTAAAATGCGCAGCTGCGAAGTTCCTCAGACCACTGCGGCCAATTGAATCCCCCCCGTAAAATTGAAAAACGTAAATCTCACTGAAATATTTATTGCTCCTTTTTCAACCCTTGAAATTAATGGTCCTTCAGCCTGATGTAAGACACAGTAGAACATAATTTTTCATGCAAATAAATATTTAATACAGGTATCACCTCTAGAAGAAAATCAGCTTGCTAAATTTTCTCACATTTTGATATTTGTTTTGCCAAGAAAAATTAAAGTAGCATTGAAAATGTTCAACTTCCACACAAATAAGGCTTTTTTTCCCACACAATTATTATGTCTGAGAATAAGCCTAGTGACCAATTGATCCATTTGAAACTTCCCATTTTATACAGTTATCAAAAAATGAATAAGTAAGTAGTATATTAATTGATTGTACATATTATGTTTAACATGTATTAGTCACTCCTGTTTTGATTTGCAGAATGTAGTATTGGCCATAAGTCCTATTTTTGTGAAAGCAATTCACAAACCTCTTATTCGTTATTTATATACTATCCCTTTCAAAATCCAAGGTAGTTTACACTTTTTAATGGATCAGGGGGATATAGGGGATTCTTTAGGTAACGTATTGAAATTAATTGTTTTTCATTAATGTCAATTGTCTAGGAAAAAACTATTTTTTTTATTAAAAATTTTTTACGACTAATTATTCCCATGGTCATTGTTACATACTTAGTGTGATCCCTGATAATTACCCAGAAATGTTTGTCTAATTCATCTGAATATAGGTATACCAAATAAGCACACTTTTAGTCAACCTCTTAGTGAGTTATAGAGCCAGAAACATGGGATATTTTTGTCTTTTTTAACATTTTTACCAAGAGAAACCTCTTTATTGATTACTAATAAATTCAATGTAAATTTGATTTATTACTAACTACAAGTATGGATCTAATAGATAAGCCTTGCATGGGACAAAGTAGCTTCAGGATAGCGGCACAATAGGGGAAAGTAAAACATTTTTCCTTTATTTAAAAGGTTTAAATAATAGTTTAAAAAATCGATTTTCATACCTCTCTGAATATATATATCCAAATAAGTATGGTATTACATATGATTTCACCCTGGCACCAACTTTTCATGTGATTTTGTATTTTTTAATTGTTATTTTTTTTTTTTTTTTTTTTAAAAAGGTGGGGAACGTATACTTTTTGGGAAATTAGACAACCTGCTGCAACAACTGCTAACCCAAGCCTGGAGTATAGGATAGTTTCCAGGATTTGGAGCAGTAGAGAAAATGTTTTCACAGTTTTCATTTATTTGCTAAATTAAAGTTGGACAAATAATATCAAAAGGGGGCTATTATTTACCATAATGTTATTTATTGTCTGCTGATCCAAAATGATCAAAGGGCAATAATTAAACAGGGGTACTCTCATTTGAAAAAAGGGACTTTTTCCTTACAAACAATGGTGACCCCAATTTTCTCTGAGCCATGGATAGGGAGAGTGAGGCACTTAAAGAGCCTCATCTGATTCCCGGCATTCACAATCCTCCCTGCCCACTGGGCAGTGATTAGTCGGTTTTGTTGTAATCCTTAACTTCTAGGCTAGTGGAAGTTTTGGGCTGAATGTAGAAGGTGATTCCTACTCGCCCTTAGCAACCAAGGGATTAAGGATTTAAAAATGAGTTTGAAATCTAAATTTGTTATAAAAATTAGGAATAAAATTAGTTTGGAATCACATTGTGTTAAGACACCTTGTCCTGTACAGAGCCCTAGACTAAGCATCACACTTTTTAGGGGAGTGACATAACTCTTTAAACATACTTGTGACATATTGATAAATCTCTTCTGCCTGTCAACCAGCAAAATGAAACAAACTGGTATTCATTTCCTAGCAGCTGTTAATAGTATTGTCAGATACAGACTAGCATTTTAGATAAGTGCTGGTAAGAGCTGTACCACAGCAGAATACAAATGTGCTCCTTATTAAATTCTCCACCATGCTCGTGCTTGCAGTCCTATCAACGGGAGGTTCTAAGCTCTGTGCATTCAGACTCATCCAGCTGCAACTGATTCTAGTTTCATTTGCTACCCGTGCATTCTCTTTTCATGCTACATGCATAATGCTTTCCTGACGATATGTGCTTTTTTTCTAGCACGTTTCCTCTTTAATGCAAAATTGCAGTTTCTCATTTGATAAGACTTCAGCAAAGTATAACATTTCCTTGTCATCATAACTAGCTTTGACAAATGGCCCTGAAGGATCAGGTAGAATTTCCCAGTGTTCTACTGCGGCTTGCACTAATCAGCCTGTATCCAGGCAACTGAATCCCGTAGTTACCTGTTTCTCCAAGTCTCTGTAGTTAACCTTGGTGAACCAGCATAGTTATATGACATGTATATAAAAAAGCAGCGCATGTCAATGTTTCAACACATACAGTAATTTAAAAACGGTGTCCTATTATCTCACCTTACAGTCAACACAAATCTTAAATTTAATGCTTAAAAAACCCCAGCTCTTAGAGCTGAATGCAGCTGTGCGAGATATTGTTATTCCTGTTTTAAAGAAGGCTCCCCATTTTTAAATCTCCCGTTTTATATATATTTATTCATGATTCATTTATTGCTCTACTGCACCACTGGTGGATTTCTTAGTTTAAACCCTGGACCCATAGCATCAGAAAGGCTAAGTTTGAACACCAAGCTTACACTGGACAGTGGCGGAACTACCATTGTTGCGCAAGGTGCTGTGCACCGGGGCCCATGAAGATAATGGGGCCCGCTGCATGGCAGATGCAGAGGGTCGGGGGCCCCGGTTCGCTTCACCCCGCTTCCTTTCACCAGGGCCTACAGCCTGCTAGTTCCTCCGCTGCACTGGGGTTCTTACTGCTTTCACTGCTAGCGCTTTTTCTGTTATTGCTTCAGTCCACTGGATCATTCCCTGGTCCCCGTGTGCGTGGGTTTCCTCCGGGTACTCCGGTTTCCTCCCACACTCCAAAAGCATACTGGTAGGTTAATTGGCTGCTATCAAAAATTTACCCTAGTCTCTCCCTCTCTGTCTGTCTGTCTGTGACTGTGTGTGAGTATGTGTCTATATTAGGTAATTTAGACTGTAAGCTCTAATGGGGCAGGGACTGATGTGAATGAGTTCTCTATACAGCGCTGCATAATTAGTGGCGCTATATATATAAATAAATAAATGATGATGATGATGATGATGGATAAGATATATTTCCAGTGCCAGCAGTATTACAGTTTAGTAGACATTTAGTAGACATATCAAATATGCTATCTGCCACATTACATTTCCCAAAGCCGACATGTTTAATATTGTTCAGGATCTGGAGTTGTTCTCTTGCATAGTTTGGAAACAGAAAAGGAGTTCCCAGAAGCCAACAAATTCATATGTATAAGTCTCTTTGAAACTGGTCCATACATAATAATTGATGGATTGTGACGGTCGTGTCATAACTTTGACCAATGGCCCTGAAGAATCAGGCAGTTTTTGCCAGAGTTCGACTGAAGCTCACACTAATTAAACTACTTTGTTTATTGAGCTTTTAGAACCATCTGAGAAGTATCATTCACTGCAAGCTGTGTATTGTGGCTTTGGTTGTTTAGACCAAGGAATAAATATTGTTTACTTTCCAAAGCTTTACAACAAAGCTATGTTGGAAAGTCTTGTCAAGTTGAATACTACATTTTCTTTTCTTTCATGTGTCACATCCGGAAATTTTTTGTTTTGGGGTTTAGGCATTTCTTAAAAGGTAATTAGACTTAGCTGCATTAAATCATTAATTCTATGAACGCGCATCTTCCGAAGAATGACACTTTAAATGCCTCTTAAAGAAAACTTCCATAGAAAGAGCAGCATTATTCAATATACACGTATGCTGGGAAGCGATAACAGACTGCTAAGGAATATAAAGAGATACCCGTTTTCCAAGGTTATCAAAAGGTAGCGGAAGCCGAGGACCATTATTCTTTAATGGAAAACAGGTTCTGCTCTGGAGTGTATTAATAATACATATCACATGCTCTTATCAGCTGAAATAAATCCGAGTTTATTTTCTAGTGAAAATAACTTAGCGCTTTTTTAATAATACTTTTTAATGAGTGATGCTCTAAGCTATAATATGATGAAATTTGCTTAAAAGTAGAACAGACTGGTAATACTTGGCAGTACAACGTGACATATGGTAACACAGTTGTGATTTATTGGCAGCCAGAATACATTTTTGGACAGCTAGAGGCTTTCAGCATACAGGACTGCATCTTTGTTATGAAATGCTGCAAAGGAACAACTGCTGAGCAATATAGAACTATTTTTTGGTGATGTTTATTCACTGCTTTTCATTTATCGATCTTATACTGGTAATGTTTTGCTATTACTAGCTGATTGTCAGCAGGGCCATGTTTAGCTTCCATATTGCTTTCAATTTGTGGAAAGGCAACAGAGGCACTGCCCTAGGGTGGCATAAGTTCCTGAGACTACTTTTGTAATTTTTCTTAAACTTACTTATTTTCTGTAGGCCCATCTGCTAATTAGTAAAATGCATTTATTTCTATTATAACAAGTATAATATAGGGAAGACAGAGCTCTTTAGCCATGGAGGGGCAGTGACAGTTGGACAAAAAGTAAAATCTACGCCTATTAGTGGAGATGTTTCGTGTGGCCCTAGGTACAAAGAGTGTGCTCCTGTTTATTATACATGTCCCCTCTTATACTAGCCTATGCTTCGCACTCAGCACATACATTATGCAGCGCACATTGTGCTTCCTTTGACCATGTCTATAGATCAAGATTTTAGTTTATTAGTAGTCACACAAAATGTCAGTGCTTGCAGTGCTATCCATAAAATAAATGCTCGCCAGTGGAAAGTTCTGAATTTTGTCACACTTTATCATCATCATCATTTATTTATATAGCACCACTAATTCCGCTGCATTGTATTCATTCACATCAGTCCCTGCCCCATTGGAGCTTACAGTCTAATCTGCCTAACACACACACATACTAGGGTCAATTTGTTAGCAGCCAATTACCCTAACAGTATGGGGTTTTTTTTGGAGTGTGGGAGGAAACCGGAGCACCCAGACTAAACCCACGCAAACACAGGGAGAACATACAAACTCCTCACAGATAAGGCCATGTTCGGAAATTGAACTCATGACCCCAGTGCTGTAAGGCAGAAGCGCTAACCACTAAGCCACCGTGCTGTCAGGCTTTGTAAGGGAAAGAGCCGGTTAGCAATAATATACACAAAAAAATAATTTTTTTGTTGCTAGGTTAATATAATTGGTAAACTGCCCGTCCTAAAGAAAAAACTAGATTCTTCCCTACCAATAGGATGCTGCAACCTCTTTATTTGCTCCTTCCTGTTGGTCCGTGGTGGCACGCACTGATTAGCTGCACACGCAGTTCCTAGGCTATCTAATGCCAGTTTATTTTAATGTCCACTGGGAGTACACTGTTTATAACCCATGGTGAAATCCCACTGGCTCAATTTTTCTTACAATCTGGTCTTATTAGCCTCCCTCTCTTTCCTCCACAACACGTCTGACTCACTATAATACTATCAACCACCTGTATTATTATGCTGTGTGGTGCTTGCAGCTCTGCATATTACAGAAAGTGGTTTTATGACCTTTTGTCTGCCAAAATGTATACATGTCTAGATTGGGAAGAATAAAGAACACCTAAAGTCATGAAATTATACCGTGGTCTTTTTAAATATCCAACAGAGCTTTTGATAAATCCAAAAATCTATTTTATGAATGCAAAACAAAACACATTTAGCAAAATGATATGGTCTTCCAAGCATAAAGGTCATATTTAGCGAGACAATTCTACCGTGAATCTTTGTAATGGCTTCCTGGGTCCTATCATTGAACCATGTGTGAAATAATAGATTTACCTAAGACTAAGAATACCCTGATCAGAAGTAAATTAAACTTGAAATCAAGAAAAATGTTTATGTTAGTGGAAATTATAGTATAAGCATGTTATTCAGAAAGAAAACAAATAGGACAATCTTCTATGGGTCGATTTGTTAAATTATTTGAGATTTTGAGCAGTTTTATTCATGATATAGGCTGAATTGTCATGAATATCGATTTAGCCCTCAAAATAGTTGCTTCCAATGTGTACATCATGTCTTAGTGATGTCACTGGTTCCTAGGAAATTGATTGGCTGCATGAGTTTTGGTTCTGGACATAATAGGCCTGAGTCATTAAGGAGAGCAACGCAAAAAAAAGGAGTAACTTTGCACCTTGGCAAAACCATGTTGCATTGGAGGGGGAGGTAAATTTAAAATGTGATGGCAAATTTATAGTTGGGATAGGGCATGTCCTCTCGCCTATGTTTTGTACACCCACACTTGTTCTGTAGTATACTTTTTTTTTCTGTTGTCTTGCCTATTGCATCCTATGTATTATGTTTATTTTTTTCTATACTCCTGCACTTATGCCTCTTGAATGTTCAGAACTTTGTCTTTGCTTGTTATATATTTTACTGGTGGGACCTTAACGGTTTATGTTCTACTTCTCCATTGTACGGTGCTGCGGAATTTTGTAGCATTTTATAAATAAATAATAATAAAAATAATAATCTTAATAATAATAATAATAATAATAATAATAATAATAATAATACAAACATGTATACATTTATTTATGTTTATTATTTATTTATACCTTCACACACTACAGCTATTTTTCATAATAACTGTCATTAGAGAATGAGTCATTAACCAAGCTCATGAAATCCTCCCTGTTTGGTTGATCAACAGCAGACATAAATAAAGTATTATGCCGTCAGTGACGATGGCAACATGTCACTTAGAAATAAAGTAAAGTATGAATGGGATGAACAGAGTCAGAAAATGTCAATGATGATGAAATACTCTGATTAGACTGGAAGAACATATTAGTCACCAGTGAGTATCAATCATTTTTATTTGACATTCAATAGTTAGTATTGGGTGTTTTCCAAGTGGGAACCCATATTGGCAGCAATATTCTGTCACTTGTCCAGACACTATTGTAATGAATGTGGATGATGCAAACTCATTAGGATCAGATTAGTAAATCCATTATGATTGCTGTGCAGCATTTATTTGAGCATTTTGTTAACAATTATTTCTGTGTGATCTGTAAAATAATACATACAATGGAACACGCTTGTTATACATTCGGTCCCATTCTTTAACTCCCACTCTACTCAAAAACCTACTGTCATCTGACTGTCTCTTGGATTTATTCAGTCCAGGAATGGATTATAGGAACCCCAGTTCCACCATAACCACTGCTTGGGTGTATTGGGTGTAATCAGTGTTCAAAATAGAAATTTAGACTTGGTTTTGGATTTGGATTAACTTCGTGTTTTGGTTTTGGCAAAACCGCCCTTGTGTGTTTTAGTTTTGGTTTTGGATCCAGATTTTTTTTTAAAATCCCTATTTTTTTTTCTAAAATCACATAGTTTGGCTCTTTTTTATCCCTACATTATAATTAACCTCAATAACATTAATTTCCAATAATTTCCAGTCAATTTTTGTCAAGTGACAAGAACACTGCTACTCCTCCCGTTTCTGTATGAGCAATGGTACTTAGCAATGTCACTGGAGAGTGACAAGAAGACTACCCTTTGATTTTTAGACTCACATAACACAAGTGTGGTGCGCGTAAGGTGAAAAATGATTACATATGTAGTGACTACTATCCTAGGACATCTTGACACAGGAATAATTTATATTTTCTGTTTATATTTTTTAACTTTTTAGAAAATTACCCACCCAGGCCAAAACGGGTTAATAAAATATTAGAAATAGTATATATAGTATAGTAAATATAATTTGTGTAGCACATTTCATATCCAAAAATAGCAAGGGATGCCTTAAAATGTAAAAAAATGCACTCTACCGTCTTGTCCTAGAAATACAGCCATTGCTGTAAAGGGGATCCCTGCCTGCTGGACCTCTCCTTTCATGCTCTAGGGGTGTCGGAGGATGATGCATGGGTTGACATGCCAGCTGGCGTCTGTTTGGATGGCTGCAACATGCGTCCTTTCAGAAACCTGTCATTTTGGTCCCTGTTTTAGATCCCTCCCTCCTAAGGATCTCATGCACTGTTACAGTAGCATTGGTCCTTAATCACTGCCAGGGCGACTTAACACGGTAAGCGCAGTAAGCATGGCAGGAGGGCACATCTCTTTAGCGGTCGTCACACCAACACCATGCCACTGGCAGAAGAAAGTAAAGCTTCACTGCTCATCCGCTGGCCTTTGCTCATACTCAGACGAGCAATACCGAGACCTGGTGATCACAAGCATCACCAGGCATGCCACCAAAATCTGAAGGGGAGAGCCAAACATACCAGCACCCGGTGGTAGTCAGCATATTGATGCTGACTACCCCGACAAGACTCACCCCGACGTGACTATTCCGAAGGAGCTGGTTCCCGACCCTGAGCTATGACGACTCCTCTTCACCCCGACAGCAGCCAATAGCGATGAAGCAAGAAGGCGGCTGCGGCTGATGACGTCATTGAGCATGCCGATGGCTTTATCACTGTTGTTAAGGGGGTGAGGTAAGTATGCACCCATGTACAATGTATAATCCATTCTAAAATACATTGTACATGGGTGCATACTTAGTCTTGAGTATTTGAGTTTTGTCGCTTTTCTCGGCATTGATATGCCGTACCTCAACCCCAGCACCAGTCGTGATCACAGAAATAACTGGAATTCTGCTGTATTGAGAAGAGGCAGGGTCCAAGGTAGGGAAAAATCAATAATGTACTAGTATGGGTTAAGGCTTGTGTGAACCGCTTTTAAAATAGAGTCTGGCAAACTAGATACAAGACAAGTTTTTCTTAGTACGTTCATCCTATAGAGGACAGGCAACGCTTGAAAAAAAGAATTGTTTGCCAAGAGTTTATGACTTGGTAAATCATAACAATAACCTACCAAATAACTTTTTATATTTTTTCCCTACTTTGTACTCTTGCCAGTTTTACATAGTATTTTATGGTAACAGTTTCATTGTTGACATAAGTGCTGGAAAGACGGTAAAAGATTAGAAACAGTAAATTCCATAAACCTTGTTTCAATTTGCTTTCAGCAAATAACTCAATAAATTTTTTTGATATTGCATAATAAGGAAGGAGTGACAATAAAACTGCTAAAGCAGCAAGTGAAGCTATTTATGTTGCCAAAGACAATATATAGCCTATAAAGCTTGGCTATGCATGAATGACTATTCAACACTGGCTAATAGGTATTTGTCTGGAGTGCAGAGAGCAGCCATTTGTGAGGCTGTAAATAATTCACAGCAAAATGGCTGACACAATAAACAGGAAGTGAACAGTTTTTGTTTAATATATAACTGGAGTGTAAAGATAGACATATCTTGTATATACTTATCTTGCAAAGTGTTCATATTACACAATTTCCAATATGTAAAGTGGCCAAAATGGACACATTTCAGTGAATAGTTACTTAATAATAATTATTTTATAAAATACATTTTTATTTTTTAATCATGAATAAATCCAGTTAGACAATTTGTTCGATAGTAAAATCGTGATGCTGTGGAAGGAGGATATAAAATGTATTTATACTTTTAGAGTTGGGGGTGGAACCTCCTCGTCCTTCCATTCTAAACCCTCACAATTTATTTTTTCTACAAATGTACCTATTTATTTACTTCACGCATTCATAGGTGCAGGCCATCATTGTGTTTTTTTGTCCCTTTAAAATCACTCTGTACCTACTTTAGCAGGATTGTTGTAAATTCTCATTATGGAAAGAATAGAAATGTAGTACCACTGTTCCACCAAAGGAGCCACTGTGGTACTTAGACTGTTCTCTTACAAGATCTGGCTCGTAATCCCAGGATGCTTAACACCTGTCCCTGACCTATAAAATCCTGCTTGTCCTAGCAGCTTTTGCCAGATCATCTGTTGCCTTTACCTGTGTTGCTGTTCCTGTGTCCTATCCTGATTGATCTCCTGATATTGACCTCTGCTCGTCCCTCCATTTTTGCACCTCTTTCTGTGACCCCTGACTCGGCTTGTCTGTGACTCTGCACCTACTTGCAACTCTCCAGTGTTTCAGCTTTATCCTGCTGCAGAGTATTACCATCAATACCTGCTTTCAGCTCTCCAGTGTTACAGAGGACTAACCTGTTGCAGATTGTTACTAGCAGTCTCCACTACCTTGTGGTAAAGTCCTGCAGACCATCACATCCTGTGTCTGTTACCTTCAGTGCCTTGCTCCGCAGACTATCGCACCTTGTGTATCATCTCCACTACTTCTGTTGCTATTTCTGCCAAAACCTACCGTACTGCATCCTGAAACCTGTATAACCAGTGTTTAATAAAAACCACTTTGTTCACTTCGTTCTCTCTGTGATCTTATATTGGGAATCATGACACTAGTACAGTGTTGGCTAACCTGTGACACTCCAGGTGTTGTGAAACTACAAGTCCCAGCATGCTTCACCAATATATAGCAGCCTTTTGCTGGAAGGGTATGCTGGGACTTGTAGTGTCACAGCATCTGGAGTGTCACAGGTTAACCAACACAGCACTAGTACATACTTGCCAACTTTGGCAAGTTCTGCTCTGGGAGATCGTGGGAGGGGGGGGGAGGTCCTGACATAAAGTAACATTAAAGGCAACTTACAATACAATACAATACAAAGCCCCAAAACAGCAAGGGCATCTAAAACTCACATGCATGATATTGAATATAAGAGTAAATTGACCACTTTTTGGGAACCAGTAGAGTTTTTATTCTGTATATCTTTATACAGCATAAAAAATAAATGCATATATATATAATAAGTATATATTTAAATTATGCAGAAGAGAGAAAGGTAAGAAAATGGAAGCAGGGAATTTAGATTAGTTTTTAGTTGATAGGTAATTAGGAGATATCAATGTTACTGTCCTGTTAATTCTACAGAAATAGTTTACTACAGAGTGTTGGGGAATAAAGGAATGCTAATCGATCCACCAAGATCATGACCTGAAGATGCTGATTGCCAAAGCAATTGATGGGCGCAGTACCCTTTTGCATACTTCCCAATCTTCTTGACAAATTAGGATACATCAGCCACACCTCTGATCCACCCACCTAGGGGCAGGCTGGACAGGGGAACATCTGCCCCGTGGGCCGGTCCCATACTGGGCTACCTTGGGCTGGATCACTTTGAACCACCTGCATTTTTTTTTTTTTTTTTAAAATGTTCCAAATAAGCTGCTGAGTCAAGTTTACCCCCCCCCCCCTCCCCACGGGCTAAAATTGCCAGCCCTCCTCTGCACCCATCGATGTCACCATCCATTTTTGACTCACTCACAAATATATAGTTTCCTCCACCTTACAATGCTAATGATCCTTAGACAATTATATGGTATCATATTGTTTCAGAGCTGGAGATTTAGCCCTGCAATGACCTTATATACAGTACATTGAAACCTTGTCTCTCCTACAGGTACGAGCTGCAGCATTTAGCTATCAAAAAACCCAACATAATCGTACTTTCCTATGTTAAGGAACAACTCCCTGTACTGTTATCATGTATTCATATCGTCATACAGAACATTCTTGAGGTTTTAAAGGATGTGAACGGCCTTATGATTTTTTTTTTTCTGTTTCAATGAGGTTCATCCTTTATTCTTGATTAACACGAAAAGTGTTTGGAGAGAGAACGCTGTGCATCCTGCTGAATGTCAGTAATATTTGCTAATTAATGTGAATGAGTCGTTAGTCTCTTTTAATTAGCACTTTCAATTCTTTTTCATTTTCTCGATGGCATGATTTTCTTTTTCTATTGCCGACCAGTTTAGAATAAAATGAATGGCTGTTATTACTTATAGAATGTTCGCTGCCTCTATGCTGATCATCCCTTGCACTGTTTACATTGGCATTTAAGCTGCTTTTCTCTTAAGTTTACGTTTTTGTGCTCCAGTTTGTATGAGAGAGCCAGATTTCTAAGGCTATTAATGCGTAAGTGTACACAAGTCTTTGCATGCTGCTTCATTTAAGCACAATAATCACAGTAAACATTCTATGCTGTGGCGTGAGGAGGATTCATTGAGCAATTGAGACATCCTTATCCTGCGCGATGACTTATCTCCTTTATCTCCCATTCATGCAGATGAGTGTTAAGTACTGAAGTCCTAAGCCCTAGTAGGATTTGTCGTGTCTAGGTCTCAGTATCTTATAATGACACTGATTTACACATAGCTTGATAACTGACATGGCCGGATCTTGTGATGAAGAATGTCCTTAGCCATAACTTCCATCATTGTGCTTTCTTAAAGTGAGATGATTTAATAACAATCTGTTGTGGTGTAGTGTGACGCATACCACTGTAGGGTCAATATACTGTATATTGCTGCCCCATTCCAAATGAATGCAAATGTCTGAAAAGCAGGTTAAAATAAAGCTCTCTAAATGACCATAAAACATTGCAAATGTATAAATATCTCAAATTATTTTCACTTCTCTAAATTAACTCCAGTGCCCCATTTGTAACACTTTAGATATACGTTCCGGGCTTGAGTCATTAAGGAGAGGAAAGCATAAAAAAGGAGTAACTTTGCACCTGGGCAAAATCATGTTGCATTGGATGGGGGATGTAAATTTAAAATGTGGAGACAGATTTATAGTTGGGGTAGGGCATGTCCTAGAACAACTTTAAATTTCAGTGTAACAATGAAGCTATCAAGTATTTGTGTGCTGTTTAAAAAAAACAGCCAGTATTTAACTTATGTGCAAAATAATAAACTAATTTGCACCCCTTGCATTGTAACATGGTTTGCCCCAGAGAACATTTACTCTTTATTATGCCTTATTTTCTTAATGACTCAGGCCCTCTGTGTTTATCTTATGTTCAACTTATTTAGACCTTAAGGATCAGGTGCAAATACATACAGCTGCTGGTGACTTATCATATACCAGGTGCATGTGCTGCTGATGGTGACTTATCGTATACCAGTTGCATGTGCTGCTGATGCAGGGGCATCTCAAGAATGGCGATTCTCATATTGGCGGGCAGAGCCATCATTGCTACTGCCTCCACTCTGACGTCACCAGATAAACTTGCTGGGTGATGTCATCACTAACAGAAATTGTTACCTCTGTTGTTAATCAAAAATAAACAATATACATACATTACTATTATATAATATTAATATTTCATTGCTGCAGATGTTCTGTCTAAACCACTGCTGTAAATTCAGATCACGCTGTTCTAGAAGAAAAAAACTAAATCCTGTACAAGATTTACTATATTTAGCTTGACAAATCCACAAGGCTTTGAGTTGCTTTGTTGTTGCTGTTTTTTTTTTTTTTTTTATTACTATATTATTATATCGAAGTACGCATTCATTACGTATATATTGTATTATACGGTGGTATTATTGGAAGGGATGTCTTATCAATTTAACTCAGCCAGCAATTGTGAGACAATGTGATGCTCGGCCTCTAGTATTAAAGGTGTTAAACAAATGTACTTTCATTATTTGCTGTGTTAGAGCAAACTCCCTTTTGAAACCTAATTTTCTGAAGAGAAAGTCATTTTTTTGGCACGTTAAGGCATATTGTTTCTTTTGAACATTACTGTGCTGTAGGGCAAAAGCTGTCACGGTCAGTCTCATAAAAAGGGGAATAAAATCAATGTTCTTCCCTGTCACTGCAGCTGCTAAAGGGAGAACATTAATCCCCATGAGGTAATGCAAAGTACAAAATGGCATCAAGAGGAAAGCTCTAGCGCCAAAGGAACACATTGGCTATTATCCCTGGTGGACACAAAAAAAAAAGTAACAGAAACAATTGCTTCCCAAACACATCAGCTCGTCTATTACCCTTAAGAAAACCATGGACACTGTTTTGCAAAAAAAATATTGATGTATGTAGGTTTGCTGTATGTATTGTGCTTGTTCTGCGGCTGTTCTCATTAGTCCCTCCGTGATAATGAACCGTTGCAATTTCCTGACTGTCACCACTTCATGTAATATGATCATTGTGCTACTTAAATGCTGATATCTCATCTGTTTTCCATAACTGCTTAAAGTTGGTGCAGCCAGAGGTGCAGCAGGATACAGTCTGGGGAAAAAAAAACATAACAACAATAATGTGTAGTAAAATTGACAATACTACTACTAAAAATAATAATAATAAAAACAGTTTACATTCATATTTACAAAAAAAGCAAACAACTGTTTTGCCATTTTGTTTACCTATTATAAAAGTCACACTAAGCTTCGATTTTTTTTTTTCTTCCTTTGTCTGTTGGCGAATAAATATGAACATACAGTCTGTGATTTTGTTCTACCTTAAGATGATGGCATTTCTGTGCAAACAATTATTTTTTTGTACACACAGCAGACAGTCATAGCTATTAATGGTCTTCTCTCTTCCCTCCCCTTCTCCTCTCCATCCTACCCTCATACTCTACAAGCAACTGGTACTGTCATAGGATATATAGAAAGCCTTTATATACATATCTGAAATGGCAACTATTACGATAGTGGGGCTTCAAAAGGTTCTCACTGCACTTTTGGTGAGCATGGCCACAGGATGTACAGAAAGCCTTTAAATACATATTTTATATAAGTAAATTTATTCATGACTACATTAGATAAATCATATAGAAAAGCTTTATAAAATGGGGCTATTATGACTAAAACGCAAAAAAAAAAGCAAAAACAAAAAACAGATCTGTCTCGAAGAAATCTACTTGTCTACTTGACTCCAAAAATGTCCAGATCTGGTTGTTAGTCTGAAGTTTTGCAAATCAGGGGGTGGTCTAAATGTTCTTTTCCTTTTATTTTTTTAGACAATTTTTAAACAAGAGAAAGCATTAGCTCACTGCATAACTCAAGATGTATATTAGAGATGCTCACTGACCCCCGTGTTTTGGTTTTGGATCTGTATTACCGTCGTGTTTTGGTTTTGGTTTTGCCAAACCGACCTTGCGTGTTTTGCTTTTGGTTTTGGTTTTGTTTTGCAATTTTGTTTAAAAATCAATGTTTTTGGACATAAAATAACCTAATTTAGTGCTCCACCTGTTTCTTGGATAACTAAGGTAATTCTAAAGCTAATAAATTAGGAAGAAACAGTTTAATCCCTGGTAGGTCTTCATTAATTCTGCACACAAACCTTCCTCTTCATCTTAGCCTATTGGCAATGCAGCCATCGTCTTTGGGTGTATATTACACCCTACACTTATAGTTAAATATATAAAGAAATGGACAAAGGCAGTTTGGTTTCTGTCTCTCTAGGCCCTCCTCCACTTGTAGTTAAATAGAAAAAAAGCAGCCTGCATAGACTGAACAATATAAAAAACAAATGGACCAAGGTTGTTTAGTGGCTGTCTATGATCCCCCCCCCCCCCCCCGCCCTCCACTTGTAGGAAATACTAAAAAATTCAGCCGTTATAGACTGTACAATATAAATTGAAATGGACAAAGGCGGTCTGGTTTCAGTCTCTATAGCCCCACCCCCCTCCACTTGTAGTTAAATAGAAAAAAAGCAGCCTGCATAGACTGAACCATATAAAAAATAAATGGATCAAAGTAGTTTGGTGGCTTTCTATGACCCCCCAATTGTAGTTGAATAGAAAAAAGCAGCCTGCATAAACTGTAGAATTAGAATATAAAAATAAATAGACAAAGGCAGTTTGGTATCTGTCTGCATCAGACCCCCTCTCCACTAGGAGTAAAATAGAAAACTATTCAGCTGTTATAGAGTCTAGAATATAAATAGAAATTGAGAAAGGCAATTTGGTATCTGTCTGCATCATAATCATCAACATCATCATTAGTGCCCGCATCGCCTACAAAAATCTCCCCCTCATCCTCTTCTAATTCCAAAGTGGCATCCTCAATTGGTGTATCACCGGCTACAGTCGGGCTGTTAAGGCACACATCAGCAGAACTGCTGAAAGGGCCCTTCTTTATGGCTACATTATCAGAATGCTCACTATTAGACATACCACTGGTGGATGGACTCTCCACAGGGATTGGTGTCATTTCTGATTCTGAGCATACATTATCCTCTAATGCCTTACTGTTATCCTGCAGCTCGGCTTTCATGCGTAACAGTAGTTGTGCACCACTTTTAGACTCCAAATTATTTGGTCTTGCTTGATCATCACGAGTGACCGTACAAGAAGAAAGCTCAGTAAGATTTTTTGATCTGCCACTAATAGAGAAAGGCGAAGGCCTCATTCTTTCTTTGCCACTGCGTGTGTTGCATGCATGTTGGCAATTTTTCTTTTATCGGCAGTAAACTTTTCCTCAGTTACACTTCTTTTTCGCTTCAACACAGTTAAATTTTTTGGGGTGTGTGTTTTTTTCCCTGATTTCAAAAGACTATGTACTTTTACATCGGCTTTACCAGATGACATACTGGGAACACTACCATCAGGACTGGGTCCAGAACCTGCTTGCTGATTCTGCTCATATGTGGACTGCTTTGAATCCATTTTAATGAGCCCAAACCACTTGTAATGCAAACAATTTTAGAAATACTGCTGACAAATATGACTTTTGACTATCTATCTATCTATCTATCTATCTATCTATCTATCTATCTATCTATCTGTGAATAAATGTTTTGGCAGACTTCAAGTTTCTAAGAATATTAGTGTCTTGTAGATGGGAAGTTGCTTTAAGAAACTTAGGCTGAAAAAATTTGTCTCTCCCCAGAAAATGTCTGTGTCCACAATGTGCCGGCAATGGGTAAGCATTAAACAGAACTATACATAAAAGCATAGTATAATATAGTATTTAATTTCAGCTTCATAGTATTCTACAATAAACTGCAATACTACCAAATCTGAGGTTACATATATACCAGTGGGAACTGTTTAACAGAAATCAATGCATTGCTGCAGAAGATGGAGTTATTTCCACTTGTGAAACAGCAATTTAAGGAGTAAGTACAGCCTCCTGTTATATTCATGAAATGGGCACAATGATTAGACACCACATCCAATTGTAATATCTTAGACAGAAATGGTCCTTTGTGATCTATTCAGGAATCAGCAGAATAACACACAATACATAAAATGAGCTAAAATGGCAATAAAGTAGTTCAATTAAATTTCCCACAATGGCTGTTAGATCATAACCTGACAAATTCCATTCGACTTCCACTGTTTATTACCTCAAAAATGGGCAGTTATTGTCAATATAATAAATATTCTGCAAATGTCATTGCTAAAGGCCATTATTTGGACAGAACAAATATAATGGATAACCAGTTATCATGATAAGCAGTTCTGTACCTGTATTCTGCTTTGGTAAAACATTCTAACAAAAAAAAACCCCTGATCTGATGTGTGAATGGATTTACACACAGCCATTAAAATAAATATATAGTGGATTTCAGTGTCTATTTTCTACAGTGCAACATGGTACACATGCCATAATGAAGGACATTTATGAAAAACAGGTACTGCAGGTAATTGTGTAAAAAAGAGAGATATTGCCAATAGCAACCAGAAATTTTACTAGTGCAGATTAGAAAATTAAAGCAAATCTTTGATTTGTTGTTATGGGCAACAACTTCTCTTAAACACAATTTCCTGTACAACAGATTTTATAAATGGCCCCAAGTTTGTCACAACTATAACCATTCATCTCAGTAGAATTCTATGACAACAATATCCTTAGTTGGTGCTAATTGGTGATCTAGGTGCATTAAATGTGATAACGCCTATATCAATGCCATGCACAAGTCTGGGGAGGAGCAGTAAAGATATTTTTTTAGATTATGGGCCTGATTCATTAAGGATCTTAACTTAAGAAACTTCTTATTTAAGTCTCCTGGACAAAACCATGTTACAATGCAAGGGGTGCAAATTAGTTTTCTGTTTTGCACATAAGTTAAATACTGACTGTTTTTTCATGTAGCACACAAATACTTGATAGCTTATTTGTACACTGAAATTTAAAGTTGATAGTTGTGTGTTACATGAAAAAACTGACCCAAGATGTTTAGTTCAATCAATGGAATATAACAAGCATATTGTGATACACCGAGAAATCATTCACCGCCACTTGAAATCCCAGGTTAGTACATTTCAGCTCAACTTCACTGCTCTGATCTGCTTCTTGACACTAATTTGTGATCCTTCCTCTACCCCCACCAGTAGTCGCTGGTCTGACAGGTTCTCCAGCTCCCAGTTTACGCTACCCTTTCCCCTTGAGCTCGTCCTCCACATTTCTTCCCCTATCTTATATTGTTATTAAAATTGTAGTGGATTGGTTGAAGTCTGCTACTTGTTATACTCATACTTGCCAGCTCTCCCAGAATGTCCAGGAGACTCACGAAATCCGGGTCGGTCTCCCGTACTCCTGGGAGAGCAGGCAGTTCTCCCGATTCTCGGCCTGCTCTGCAAATTAAACGGGGGCGGGCTTAGTGGCGCAGTGTACGCGTCATTGTGGCCCCACCCCCTATTTTTATTGGCGCGAAGAAAGTGATGACTGCTTTGGGGGCGGGGCTAACAACACAATTCTTTAAGCCCCGCCCCCACACACCTACCTGCCTCCCGGACCTCCCAGGACACAAGTTGCCAATGTTGGCAACTATGGCTATACTTTGTTACTTTTAATGTATTGTGTATATATATTAGAGATGGGCGGGCTCGGTTCCCCGAGATCCGAATTCATCCGAATTTCGCCTATCCGAGTACTCATTCGGAATCAAAATCGAGGCAAAACGTCATTGTGACATATTCGTATTTTTGAGCTCGGTTCTCGCGAGATTTGAAAAGCATAAATACCAGCCTCCACAGCAATCCATCGCCATTTGACAGAGGGAGGGAGCAGGGTTAGGTCACAGGCTATATTAGCGCAGGGACAGAGCAATAATTGGACACATTATTGTTTCCATTCTATTCTATACAATTATAATATTAATACCAATTGTATTAGCAATTGTTCGAGCAGTAAGAGAGCTTTTTTTTCAATTTTTGGCACTCCAAGTGCTTTTGGGGTGTCCCATATTCTCCAGTGTTTTACAGTAATTTTTCTGGCTGTCAAAAGTCATATTTGTCAGCAGTATTTCTACAATTTTTTGCACTACAAGTGGTTTGGGCACATTAAAATGGTTTCAAAGCAGTCCACATATGAGCAGAATCAGCAACCAGGTTCTGTCACCAGTCCTGATGGTAGTATTCCCAGTACGTCATCTGGTAAAGCCGATGTAAAAGTACATAGTCTTTTGAAATCAGGGAAAAAAACACACACCCCCAAAAAAATTACCATGTTGAAGCGAAAAAGAAGTGTAACTGAGGAAAAGTTAACTGCCGATAAAAAAAATTGCCAACAAATCCAGGACTCTGTATTTCTAAACTATAAACAATAAGGGAGAAGAGTTATTTTTAAGGCAAACTTAACGGCAGTGAATGGAGGAGCGGGGCTTAATCACGTCATTAAGCTCCGCCCCCTCCATTCAATGTCACAAATTTCGGCTTTTTAGAGTGGGGGGCGGGGCTATGGTGACATAAAATGTCCACGCCCTCCTCCTGCCCCATGTCACATGACTTCTCCACCGGGAAGTATGCAGGTGTGAAATAGATAGATAGATATGGGAGGGATATCAATCTTGTCTTTTCTGATTTGCTTATAGGTATTAGCTGGTTCATGCATTACTAATATATTTATGTATAATTTTACTTACTTTAATATTACTTTATATATATATATATATATATATATATATATATATATATTGCTTTATGGCGCTGCAGAATCTGTGGTAAACAATGATCGATATATAGATAGATAGATAGATAAATATGGGATAGATAGATAGATATGGGATGGATAGATAGATAGATAGATAGATAGACTTGTTATATACCTAACTCTGGCAGTAACCCCTTTGATGTATAGGCTGATACAATAACAATCCCTATTTTCTGACAAAAACTTGTCCTTGGAAATGAGGTACCATTGGCCGCTGTGTGTGTAATTCCCAGTATTGTATTTTGGGAGAATGGATCTCTCACTCACAGTGCCTGTGACTGTCACATCCTCTTCTGCCGACTGATATGATGTTTCTGCTTTTCCGATCACATCAGCCAGTAACATGTCAGCAGAGACAAGTACTTGGCAGAGGAGAGATGACAGCTACAGGTGCTGTCTATGTGAGACATTCTCTCTTTCATCAGCTGCAGAACTTCCACAACAGGAACTGCAATAATTGCTGGTGCTGGGCATCTTAGATCAATAGGCCAAATGCTTCAATCATCTGATCATTAGCTCAGCCTTCATTAAGTAAATATAAGTTACGAAATCCGCATTCTCACTTTATATAGGTCCTGGCCGAATACGTAAAATAATATGATTAGTTATATCTGGAACAAATGAAGAAATGATTTAAATTGTTTTAGGCTAGGGTGACTGTAATAGGTGTTTGTTGCCTTTGGAAGATCATAATTAAAAAATGCAACTATTTCCTTAAATTGCGGTTTTCAATTCCCTAATAATTTTTTTTTTTTCAAATACAAAATTTAGTTTTTGAAACAAAGAATTATAAGGGGAATAGTGATCTCTTGCTACTTGGCATTATTTCATACACAGTCAAAGCTTTTTCAATATATTACCTTTAGCCTTATTTAGGTTCTGGCTGGCAATTTGGCAATTCTGGCTGGTGTGAATGATTATGGACTGCTCAGTACCCCGCACCGTTTGATAAAATGATCTGTTCAGCCTCCTAGCCCTGGCTTTAACTAAAGCATCATGGGCATCAGTCACTCGATGCTCTATCTCAGCCACCGCTCATTTAATAAGCGCCAGTGAACAGTTCCAACGTGAGCTGCTCAGTGAAACTTTTTTTTTTTTTTACTTTTGGTACATACATAAAAATGGGCTGGTGTCCTTGTTATGCAAATACTCTCTTTTCACTTCTAGTCCAGTCCAAGGGGTATATTTACTAAACTGCGGGTTTGAAAAAGTGGAGATGTTGCCTATAGCAACCAATCAGATTCTAGCTGTCATTTATTTAGTACTTTCTACAAAATGACAGCTAGAATCTGATTGGTTGCTATAGGAAACATCTCTACTTTTTCAAACCAGCAGTTTAGTAAATATATGATGTACTGATATCTTACTTATATCTAATATAAGTAAGATATCAGTACACCATTGTTTGTTAAAAAAAAAACATGCTTTCACAAATAAAATATAACAATTTAATTTGTCTGTCTAATTGAGCTAAATTGATGGATGTTATAGCCTTATGTAAGTGGTTTTCCTAACAATATAAAAATGTAAGAAATATGTTTAACATTGACCTGTCGGCAATTGTACACACAACTGAACATTAAACTGACGTCTGAACAGACAACATATGCTGTATGTTTACACATGTATAGTCGTAAGACATCTACTTGGCAGTTATAAATATTCATGGGTATTAATGAGAGCGTGAGCATCCCATATACCGACAGGAGCATGTTCTCTATGCTCTTGACAAACCTCTCTGTGACATCTCCAAACAAGAAAAAGTGTGCCAGCTTTCAGCACATTGGTTCTGAATGATCACATGATATTAATGTCATAGAATCATAAGCCAACTGGACAGACCACACCAACTGTTAATTTCAATAATGCAAAATTAAGTAAGATGTAAAAGCATAGAAGAAGGGATTTTAAAGCTGGTTTTCTCAAGAATTCCATTTATATTGTGTTTGTGTTAACTTTACATTGCTAACAGGCATTTATCCCAAATTTTAGAAGTTTTAAAACTGCATTTTAGATTTTTTTCAAAACTGTATTTCTAAACTATAAACAATATGGGAGAAGAGCTATTTTTAAGGTCTGTAATTCTTTCAGGTTACTCAGATGTTTGTGGTCAGTATTAGCTGTACATCATCAGTTTGTTCACATCTTACATCCACCCACACTTGTAATGGAACAGCAGCCCTAGAACATTTAATCTTGTGTCTTAGAATCAACATATGGATCTGTAATTATTAATGTACACAGTTCACTAAGGTGAGTTTAAGTTAATCACGAAGCATCTTGTAACGCCCACAAATAACACTTCTTCTCTAGGACACAATTATAGTTTTATCTGTAAATCTTATTTCTTAAAAGACAATTAATATACTGCAGCCACTACACATTTTGCACTGTATACTGTAAGAATATAATCTAACTATGAGACCACTAGATGCTGAAGTATTTTTAAAGTATTTCTTCCGTAAGAACGATTGCTTTACCTAATATTATATGCAGTTGTTACCAAAGTACTAGCTATGTTGCCCTGTAATATTTTGTGCATTTATAGGGCTAGCAACTCCCTTTTGTATGAACAAATGCACACATGTAATGAAAAGCTTTTGGAGACGTATAACATGTTACATATCTTCATTATTGTCATTGAGAAGAAAACATATAAAAATCAGATCAGTTTAATTAATGTGAACCAGAAGTTAAATCAGAAATTATTGAGGTGCCCTTATTGTTCTATATACAATACATCCTATTGGGCAATGGCTTGTTGTGTACCAGAACAATGGCACATTAACACTTGAGGGTATATTTATGTCACATAAACCCTTCTTTGTAAGCCACCCAAACCACAGCAAGACCCATTCAAACCATACCCATATTATTGTGATGTACAACCCCTTTTGGGGGCTATACATAGGGACACTCCAGCCCAAATACAGACTGTTGGGAAGTGCACTGACACTTGTGGTTCCACAGCAATGGCACGCTGCCACTTGGCCCAATGCCAGCCATCAGCTAAACCTTTTTTAGCAGAACAGAACATTCTGTAGATTTGCATTTGTATTACAGGCAGCATGTTGTTGTTCTAAGGGTCCCAAAACATTGGCACACTGAAACTTGGGTTCCAAGAACAATGGCATACTGACATTTGAGGTCCCATGATAATTACACACTGACACTTCGGGTCCCAGGACAATGGCAAACTGACACTTGGGGTTCCAGGGCAATGATACACTGAATCATAGGGTCCCAGAATAATAGCACAATGACACTTTGGGGTACATTTATCAAGCTGCGGGCTTGAAAAAGCAGAGATGTTGTTTATAGCAACCAATGGGATTCTAATTATCATTTATTTAGTACATTCTACAAAATGACAGTTGGAATCTCTTGCTATGGGCAACTATGCACTATTTTTTAACCACAGTGGGATTTACATTTAGGACTGTTGACGCATGATAGCAATCAGCCATTTCCATTTCAGCACATGTACAGTATGTATAAATGTAACCGGGTTAAAGGTGTAGATAATAAGATATAAGTAAGAGACAATTTCTGCAGTCTCGTGTAATCTTTACAGAAAGTAGCTAAGCTGAAGAGAGAAAAGGTGGGTAATATAATCCTTTCCACTAGGGGGCATTACTTGCCCCAATATGATACATTGTATTTTCATATATTTGGGGTACAATTCAATACATTGAAATGGATCAAAAAAATAAAAATCTGACATGCAAAGAAATAGCAGTCTATAACAAATCTTGCTACACTATTATGAAATAATAATAATAGTCCACACACCCTTATTAAAATAAAAGTATAACCTGCCAAAAAAAATTCAACTGTTATAGCTTAGAGACGTTAAGCGAAATTCTCTATTTGCTATGATTGCACCATTTTGACAAACCACCCGTAGTCTTTCTCATTTATACTCCGTGGTTTACCCCATGGAAATCAACAGGAAAATATAGCATCTGTTTCCAATTAGGCAACTACATAGTCAATGGAAGTGTTTGTTCCTGCTGTTCAAACGTGTTATTTGTCAGGTCATCATAAAAATATATATTTATCATATTTACTAAGCAGTGTTTCAGGAATACGTCTTACTGTGTTAATGCATAACTAATGTACCAGTCTGTGAAGAGTCAGCAGCTTTGATTTCGGGGATGAAATTCAGGTAATAGACCCCACTAAGCAATCAAATGTGCCTGTGTCCATTGCATGCTGAGTTCTGAAGGAATCATACTCGTTAAGGCTGATATTTTACATAGAGGAGATTATTCAACTACATAGTGCAAAGTGTTAAATATGGTCTAACGAAAGGGCCGAATTGGCATCATTGGAGCCAGAGGGATTCATACCTAACAACATTTCAGAAAGCAAAAAAAATGAATAAACCCCTCATACGGAGAAAGACCTGCACAAACCGTATCCAGACCTGCAAAATCAAGCCCATATCAGTTTAAACCATGCCCACATTATCCACAACTGTTGGGTGAGATGGACACTTAACCTTTGGCACCCTAAACCCAATGGCAGCCGTTAGCTAATCCCTTTAACACAGAACATTCTGTAGCTTTGCATTTGTGTTACAGTACAGGATAAGGTGCCATCATCTATTCTTACCTGAGATAACCTTAAAGCAGTTCATTTTTCTTATTCTCATAGTTCACCTTACTTTTTGGTCAATGAAAATGATCTCTGCTGCCCCTGGCACCATCCTACTGTGTCTAATACTAAATTCATCCCTGAGTATATCTGATTTGTTATTATGGCTTACAGCACATTTGTGCTCACAGTGCTATGAGTTATATAAACACTATACTTCATAAATAATAAAGTTTTTGCAGTCCTGGTCCAGTGATGGGCAGCAGGCAGCCCTACGTGACTTTACCTGCAGCCCCCCAGCTACGTTCTGCTTTATTTATTGTAGATTTGTTTGCTATAGCTTGTAATACTTGTGTAATATGCCTGCTGATAGGTTATTACAGATAGTTGTCTCTTTCTTTCATTAAATGTATTATTTTAATTTATTATTGAGATTAAGAGCAATGTGCGGCCCTTATGACGGTTAGAGGGTCGCCCCTAAGGTGTATCAGGTTGCCCACCGCTGTCCTAGCCAAGGGGCTGGCTGGGCTGTGGAGCAGAGGGCATCTGCCCCACCTGGGTCACTGGTCCACCTCTGTCTAGCCAATGTAAAGTTATAGCATACTTGCCAACTTTTTCCCGCTAGCTTCAGGGAGATCCCGAGGGAGGTGGGTGTGTGGGGGCGGGACTTGATGAATCACATCATTTTGGCACCGCCCCCTAAATGATTGTCACAATTGTGGCCAATTACAGCAGGAGGCGGGGCTAAGATAAAGCGATATTTGTGTCATTAAGCCCCCGCCCCCCGCCACTTATCTATTGCTGGGGCGAGAACCGGGAGGTTGCCCTGCTCTCCCGGGAGCCTGTGAGTCTCCCGGACATTCCGTGAGAATAGGCAACTATGCGTTAAAAAAAAGCAGCTGAAGAATCTATAGAGACTGAAGTGTCTTTTACATTTCTGTCTCCATTACTGAAGTCATGTTGTCTTACCTGTCAGTCTTTGATTAAATCTTGATCTCTATGAAAATGGCCACCTCCATAGGTAACAATACATGGACATAGGACACAATTTCTGAACCGTGTCATCATGCCACAGATGGCGAAGCCAACCACGTCTTGTGCATCAGGGAGAATGCCAGACTGTTCAGGGAGTGAGGGAGATCACCCTTATTTCAGGGAGTCTCCCTGACATTCAGGGAGAGTTGGCAAGTATGAGTTAAAGAGCAACTAAATTCAAATGTAAATGTTTTTATTTCACTTATAAAGGTCAAATTGCTGTTAAATGTTATCCTGCGCACCTGTTGCCTACAGTCAGAGGAATCAGACAATTTTTGTACTGAATCAGTATCCTGCCTATCAATTCACTAGAAACTAGTGACGACACTATGGCATGAAAAGTCATCACTTTGTGTAGACTAATTGAGTTTTCACTTCAGAGCTGCAGCAAAACAGCATCAATCATAAACAAAAATAATGATAATAATACATTTAAAAAAAAATACATCTCTCAGCTTACAAATATCAGCCTAAATGGGAAACAGTTGGAAAGGCCACGTCAGATTATGCCAGATGTAAATGTGTGATTATCACAATAATATGGAATATAGCCTTCTAGCACAGTTTGTCCACTTGTAATGAATAGGTTTCTATTGATAGTGAATTTCAATATGTAACACACTTTTGATGGAGTACTCATGTCGGCTGAATGGGTTGTTGCTATGGCAACATGAAGATATTACACAGACAGTAGTTTGTGATACTGGTAAACAAGAACATATTAGAACATTGATGATTTATAAGGTTACTAATTAAATGAAAATAGACAATCTCTCTTTAACAAAACTTACATGACAAACAAGCTCACAAAGCAATTTTTGGTGTCACAATGGGGGACTTAATTACAAGTTTACATTATATATTTATAACATTCATTAGCAATTTGTTAGCTTTATATCCTTATCCTTCTGAGGAAACTAGGAGTTGTAGGTGTTTAAAGGTTTAAGTTGTTTTGAGTGCTGCTGGATTTCATAGGATTGAAGACCCTTACTGTTAAAGAATACTGGAGGGACTGAGTTCTCCTGCGTGGCAAGTTCACAGAGAGAAACGGCTTATGGTGGATTCCATCTTTAGAATTCTTTCACACAAAAAAGAAGGACTCAGAGGAGGACACCATTATCCAGGAGATTTTATATCAGAAACGCACCTCTGTCATATTTTGAAAAGTACGCAGTTTCCCATTATATGGGCTGTAAAACACTACACTAGGTGCACTCTCATATTTCTGATATATATGTGAATATATATATAATCATTTATTTATAGAGCGCCACTAATTCCGCAGCGCTGTACAGAGAACTCACATCAGTCCCTGCCCCAATAGAGCTTACAGTCTAAATTCCCTAACACACACACAGACAGACTAGGGTCAATTTTGATAGCAGCCAATTAAGCTACTAATATGTTTTTGAAGTATAGGAGGAAATTGGAGCACCCAGGGAAAACCCAAGCAAACACAGGGAGAACATACAAACTCCACACAGATGAGGCCATGGTCGGGAATCAAACTCATGACCCCAGTGCTGTGAGGCAGAAGTGCTAGCCACTAACCCGCCACCGCACTGTATATATATGTTTCTCGGCGGGCTGTTACGGAGGCGTCGAATTGAATCTCCCCTTAAATGGGGAAAATTAGCCGTTGGTCAAATTTTTTCTGTAGACAACAATTGCTACTGTAATATTTGGAGGCTAAAAACAAGTAACCAATTAGAAAAGGTTATACTGAGAAAGAGCAAATCAGTAATGTTAATTAATTTGCAATGAGATATTTTGCTAACTGTGTTTCGATGACACCATCCCTTTAACTAAGTTTCACTTGGATCACTTGGAAACTAAAGGCATGGCTGGAATGGTAAGTTCTGATTATTTTGTTTCACTATATTTAATAAACTTAATAATGTGATCATCGCTCATTGCTGTCTATTAATAAGTTGATTAAAAATATAAGAAAAAAAAAGTCCATGAACCCAAAGTCTTTGAAAATGATTTTGCTCACAAAATAGAAAGAGATTTGATGTACTCTTCAGATGTTATGTCTCAGATGTACTCTTGAGATATTATAAGGTTTAGAAATGGAATGTTATTAGGTTGGCTGTGGAGAAAATATTACAAGCAAAATGTCAAGTAAAGCCATTTCCTGCTGACAAGTCACACAAGAGAATTGGTGAACTTAGTGTTTATTGTAATGACAGATATATTACGGTGTTTTTTTTCTGGATTTCAGAAATAAGAGGACGCTGTGCTTTCATTATGCCACAAAATAAACTACTTGGGCGAAATACATGACTGTGGATAATTTAAAATATGCACTGATTAAAAATCTATCCCGCAGGAGATCTGTTTTCCACCAGTGGTTCTTATGAAATGTAACAGAACAAGTATTTCATGGCCAGATAACGACTGTAGGCTTGTAGCATGTCAGGGAACTAATTGTGGCATGTTTCCCTTAAATGACTGACCTGGTACACACACATAGATACATGATTCTATATAGCCATGTGTATGAGGCATGTCAGCTGACTCTTGGAAGGGTTGTCCGATTTAAGCCACCTCCTACTTAACCACACGAGCCACCCACTGTTTATCAAATAGGGGCATAATCCACCACGTTAGAGCCCCAGCTCACTACTTATCATGCTAGCTGACATACTGACGGCTGTCCATGGTGCTTCTGTAAATATCTATTGCACCACCATGGAGTGACTATGTTCCCTAGTGCCAAAAGCCATAGCGAGAGTTATCTCTGCAATTCAGGTACCAGGAGGGAGGTAGCCCACTGTTTGTTATATGGACAGGTCAGGATCCATTAACGGCTTTAGAAAGTAGTGTAGCATGTAGTGTATTACCTTCTCTACCACATTTATTTATAAAAACAGCAACAAAAATTATTGCACATAAAACATAACAGAGATAGGACTCCTCCAATAACATATATTGGTCGCCTACCAGATTTGGCAGATGGTGAGGGCTTATAATAAAGTTATTTTTCACAGAGAGCCCGTAAAATGTGATGTGCACTTCAGAATAGGATAGCGGCCAATCGCAGAGAGGAGGTTTAGACCCAACGCGTTTCGACCTTCCACAGGTCTTTATCAAGGCCGTAGGGGGGGTCAAAGCTAACACTTGAATGGTGTAGCACTTTGTACTACAGTATGCTGTATATATACAATATATATATGTATATATTTATATATCTATCTATATATATATATATATATATATATATAGATATATATATATATATATATATATAGATATATATATATTTATATTTAGAAGTGACGGTATGAAAAATGTAACAGGAATGTAAGTGAATGGAACGTAATAATGTAATGTAATAATGTAATGTAATAGTTTTTTACCCCCACTTCCACCACTCTCTCTCTCCCTCCCTCTCTCTCTCTATGTATTTATTTCTTTATATTATATATAATACATTTTTGGAGTGTGGAAGGAATGCGAACATCCGGAGGAAACAAACTCCACACAGATAAGGCCATGGTCGGGAGTGTGCTTATTGCTACTTGCTTTTATATAATTGTATTACCTCTAATAATGGATGCTATTAGATTGCTTGTTGTTAGCTCTAACAAGAACATAGTGGGAGTCACAGTATTCCGACCCCCATTATTATCCACACAGCCCCTTTTTGGATCCCTCATTGTTGCCTTCAGTGTTTTGTTTTGTATACTTTCCATTTAACATGTATCTGTGTGTGTAAAACTTGCTGAAAACAATGCAGCTGAACAATATCAAACATCTTACCTTTGTGAGATCATTTCTATAAATTATTGTTCTTATCCGTATGGATCTTGAGAGACCAACTTCAGCTCTTCACTAATTTGAATCCTGGATCAGTGTTGTGCTGATGCTGCTTTGTGTGTTCAGCATCATTTTCTTTGTCTGATGAGTAGAAGGAAAAATGTATCTGTGCTGAAAATATTGTGTTTGTCAGCAGTCTGCTAAATCGCGAGCTGCAATATTTTGCTTCACCTCCTGCTGTCTTTAGACCTGGTTGTACCTTCAAAATCCCCCTTTAATTGATTCTGGAGCTGCAGTTAATGGCCACTAGAACCTATTATCTTGTCTATTTGGCATTTTAAACACAGCGACAAGAGTTGCCTAAATATAAGATCCTGCTGTGTGTTATCATTTTAGTCTAACTTGCTCTTAAAAAGCATTTAAAAAGAACAGGCACAAATAAATGTGCTTATTGGACAGAAAAGAGGTTTTCACAAGGTTAATAGCATGTTTTTATTATTTGGAAACTTCAGTAAAAATTTAATTTGTATCCATCGTCCCTTCGTACAACTAGCAGAAACTGGGTTCCATGCCAGCAACAAGAGGAATTTGGGGCCCAGGTACAGCAACTTTTGGCCCTCCCCATAGAGGAGAAGGAAAGGGGAGGTGCTGATAAGGGGGTGGGGCCACTTTTTGGGAGGCATGGTCAACATGGGACATGGTTGTATCGCTTTAAACATAGCATATTATGTATTAAAACGGTGTTGCTCTCACCTACCTGTTATTACAGCTTTCACAAACTAGTACTGGATTCTTCTATGTATCCTGGAATGTTGGGGCCTCTTTGGAAAATGTATAGGCACACAAAATATAGAAAGCAGAGCAATAAGTAAACACAGTACATAACACAGATCACACAGTATATAATACATACATTATAATAAAACATTTTCCCAGCCACTTCACACCATCCCAGCCACATCACGCCACCCCTCAGTCACATCATGCCAAACACGCTAATCTGTCAACACGCTGAATGGGAAAAATGACCTTAGAAATGTTAAGAGGTTAGATGCTTACACACCTGAAACAATGCTTTGCCACAGATTGTTTGTTTTATATAGTATGTCATAAGTGAACTAAAGTCCTTTCCTATCCTATCTATTGGACCTGATAGATAGGTGGCTGGCTGTGCGGTTTGGAAAATGTGGCACGCGGTATTGTAATATCATATGACGACATTTAAATCAGTAATAGGTATATTAGTAACATTGTGGTATTAGTGGCTGCTTTCCATTGATATTACTATAATTGTTTTATTGCTCCCATTATGTTGCAGTTCTTTTCATTGATGTTTTTGATAATTTTGCAGCTATAGCAATTTACTAAATATACATTATGTGCATCTATATGATGCATGTTACTGTCACTCACATGCGGTGCATTAGGGGGGCGTCATCTAAGCTACCTAGAGATATTAGAGGGTAGGACCCAGCAGATAACGGCTGAACAACAACACCAAGGAATATAGTACACCACATGTAAACATGCATCGCCAACTACATTTAAAATTACATTCTCACTTTTACTTTAAACTTCTATGCTGCCTTAAAAAGAGCAGCAGACACACTGTTAAAAATACCCGCTTAATAACAAATAAAATCACAAGGCTTTCACTGACACTAGTAACCAGATATTAACTTTCATAGAACTATGGGGCCCTATATCTGGTGAAAATATATTTGAAGGGGTCACTTCCAGTGGCAGTACTGCAATAAAAGTCACTGCGTTAAATATTTAACAATCATCAAGTACAGTACAAGCCCTGCCGCAATTCTTGTTCTGTTATTGACAAATCAGGAACAAAATGATTGAAGATTTTATTCTTTGAATATTTTTTTCAGTGTTCAATGGGGATTTTTTTTTTAAAAAATAAAATAATTATGTTTTAATATTTTGATTCTATTCTTTACATTTAATTTTTTTTACCAGCCCACCAAGTGAATCTGAAAGCCCATTGGACATGCGTGAACTGGCTAGCCATGTTATGCATGCACGTATGCCCTCAGCCTAGCCCGGGAAGTGTTGAGTTAACCCTTACTGTTCTGGGCCCGTATCTCCAGGGTAGCTGATTACAGCTCAGTAGCCCCGGCAACAAGTGATTTATTTATTTATTGCTCTTGGTGTGAGTTTGTATGCACCATTTATGCGTTTTTTGTAAATGTATAAGACAGAGACATGAGACATAGAGGATGTGATTCAGAAATCTTCTCATTGCAAGATCAAGAAACACATAAAAAAAAGCCCACTTAACTGTTCTTTCCATTATACCTCTTAAAGTGGAATGCTGTGTATCAGGTACACGATGACACATGCGTCACTTTTGTGTGGGCCCTCGAGACAGTCACCGTGAAAAAAGAATTTCTTTGCAAACTTTTTCTGCAGTCTCAAGTTAAGCAGTGTCATTAATTCAGAGAAACACATTTCGTGTTCACATTTTAATGACTACAGCTGGGACTCGTAGAAATAGAAGGCTATATGTCCTGCTTTAGTTTGTGAGACTTTTTAATTTTATTTTTCCGACATACAGTGCGGATTCAGGTAAATGTGCTAATGCGGATAATTTGTGCAGTCATTAATGTATATAGCATTGGCAAGTACAAACCTATACATTTGACACACACAAACTACGCAGAGTGTGGGTAAAATACTATATGTAGCACAGATGACATAAATTTTTACTCTGAGTTGAGCAAAACAGAGTGAGGTTTTCAAATTCTCTAAAGTAACAAATTTCAAGCATCCAATCTCCTTTCAGACTTATTCTCTATAAGACTGTTACATTTTATTCAGCACGCGGCTCAGTGGTTAGCACTTCTGCCTCACAGCACTGGGGTCATGACTTCAGTTCCCGACCATGGTCTTATCTGTGAGGAGTTTGTATGTTCTCTCCGTGTTTGCGTGGGTTTTCTCCAGGTGCTCTGGTTTCCTCCCACACTCCAAAAACATAATAGTAGGTTAATCGGCTTCTAATAATATAAAACAAATAACTCCAATGGGGCAGGGACTGATGTGAGTGAGTTCTCTGTACAGCGCTGCGGAATCAGTGGCGCTATATAAATAAATGATGATGATGTGGAGTTATGGTGTCTCCCTATCTATCCATGGTTTAAAATCGGCGATAGCACTACGGTAACCAGATAAGAATTCGCCGACATTCTGCGGAAGCCTATTTAACCAAAATCGTGGCAGTTAGAGGAAACCAGCAAAGGAAGGGGTTCTTTACAGTAAGGGCAGTCAAGATATGGAATTCATTGTCAGGGAAGGTTGTGATGGCAGATTCAATAGATATGTTTAAGAAAGGGTTAGACAAATTTTTAGCGGAAAGGTGTATCCAGGGATACGACCGTTAATTAAAATGTAGGATAGTAGTGGATATAGGGTAAAAGTAGGACTACAATATTGAGTCTGGGGGGATTTTCACAATTGAAACAGATTGGCGGTTGCTTACTCTGGATCAATTTCAAATATAAGTGCTGGATCGCAGGAGATCTAAATAGGTTGAACATGGTGGACTGGTGTCTTTTTTCAACCTCATTAACTATGTTACTATGTGACTATGTTACATATTCCTCTGCAATCCTTTTGTTATCGCAATCTCCGGATGACGATAGCAAAAACTATTCAATAAACAAATGCATTATTATTAAAATAAAGCAAGTTTTGTCAACTGAAAATAATATTAAAAGAATTATTGTTTTTTAAATTTGTTTTATATATTTCTAAACGTTTTTTCTTACAAGTGGATTTGGAAGCCCAATGTGCATGTGTGAACTATCTGGGTCACGTAGGTGCAAATCCCTAGTCATTGGCCCGACAAAGGGTTAAGTCTATTCTTACCGCTGACAGCCAGTATGGCGATAAGAGATTTCCTATCGCTGTGATAAGTAGCTACAGAAAACCACTATTATCGCTACTTTTCAGTGCATTATTTTACTCTGTGCATATTTTATAATTTTAGGCCAATTATATATTTTATGTGCTACATATAGCACTTCCTAACTCTTACAGATTCTGTTTGGGTCTGGCATTGACTTACATGCTGTTTCTGTCTCAGTCAGACCTGCATTTGGTTAAAGGCAACTTAGGCCTGGACCCTGGGCGGCAGAATTACAGGGAAGGAAGGCTGGCACTTAGCTTCTCTCTTGTTTTATATTTCTGAACTCAAAAGGGATGGAAGAAATTTGTGTTGGCCTGGCCGCATAAAGCATGATCATTTTTAATTACTAGAAGAATACATGGGTTGTTGTTGTGACTATGGACCCCCTAAGCAATGGTAGAAAGGGAACACATCAGTATGCCCTGAGAGAAAATATAGTTTCACTGCCTGGCCTGAATGTGACGATTTTCAGAAGCATCTAGATGGTGAAGCTGGTAAGTGATTGGTGACTCCCAATCACTTACCAGCTTTGTTTATAGAACGTATCCGTTACAGAGCATACTTGACAACTTTTAAAACCTGTCTTCCGGTAGATCCAGGAGAACAGGTCATGTGACAAGTATAGGGGGGTGACGCCTTTGCGTCATTAAGTCCCACCTCCACAAGTGTCTGGGAGGTTGCCTGCTCTTCCGGGAGTTTAGTGAGGCTTTCTCCGAAACTCAGGGGACTTCCGGAGATTCCGGGAAAATAGGAAAGTATGATATTACTTGTTTACACTGTCTGTTATATATGCAGCCAAATTTGATGCAAGCACCAGGGGATACAAAGATACACTGCTGCACTAGCCACTAACTCATTAACCCTACATTTTCTGCTAAATCCTTCTTTTACATATTTACAGTTTAACAAGTTTTAAAATCCATTTTGCCAAGTTTCTGAATTGCCATAATTTTGTTATTCTCCGTTTCCTGTGAAGAGAAGCAGGAGCTATTAAATATATTCTTTTTTCCATTAGCAATATGTTCTGTGTGATAAAATGGTAAAATCTTTTTGACATTTAGTGAAGTACATAGTGTAAAAGTAGTGTAGCCTTGACATTTGTAACATATTTCTTAGTCAGCTGCTTGAGATAATAATCATAATACATATCATAACATGTGTTACTCAGTTCTGGTACTTTCTGAGTGAGTTTAATGCCGAACCTGCTGGTTTAGGGCACAGGTGGTAATAACAATAATTTTCTATCGCCTCTTACCCATACATGCCAACTTTGTAAAGATCCCAGAGTGGGGTGTGGTGTGGAGGTCGAAAGGGGACGGGACGTGGGGAATCGCGCCATTTTGCCTCCGCGGCAAAATAATAATTTTGTTGCGGGGGGGGCGCGGCCAAAATGAAGCGATTGACCGCGAGTCGCGAATCATCTCACGATGGGCAGGATACGGGAGCTTTGCCTGCTCCCCCAGGAGACCTACCCGGAATTCGGGAGTCTCACAGACATTCCAGGAGAGTGTATGCTCTTATCACGGCAGTAGAAAATCAACTATGAGCGCAATTTGCAAAGAAAATATCGTTGAGTGATACTGGTCGTGAGTGCAGCCTTGGAGCATATGCGAATACGTGATCTGCCAGCCAGGTTACGCATGCACGTCAAACTGGAAGATCCACTTAGAGTAAACAAAGAGAAAAAAAGACAAAGAAATAAGAATAATATACAAAACAGATATAAAAAAAAAAATATTTATAAAAAAAAATAAAAAATATTTACCAGTTGTGCTGTGTATGCACACAATTTATGTCCGTGTTTAGAGTGCGTGTATCTTACCTGTCCTTACTTGCATTTGGTGTTGCGGATCAAGGATCTTAACATGTAAGTGCCATACATTAAGGGCATGCAGACCCAAGTAAAGCACGCTCTTTGAGATGAATCTTGTGGTAGCTTCAAGTAATTTTTGCATCTATACAAACCGAGTGCAAGTTTTGAAGGTGATGATGATGATTGATATATCTATGCCCCAGGCACGTGCAACTCAAAGCACAGACTTGGAAAGGCAAATGTTAAGATGCATCTATGGTTATTCACAAGACATCTTTTACATTCCGCTCCAAGTCAAGCCCTACGTAACTTTGACTTAGTGTTGAAAGACCTCTGGCATTAACTTTCTATTTCAATAATATTTAATTTTTTTTGTTGGTTCTTTTAACTCACAAGTAAATTGTTTATTTTTTTTCTGCAGAATGTGGATTCGTTAAATAGAAATATGTTCAAGATTAAGATTAGTATTTGAGAAAACAAAACAATTTCCCATACTTGACTACTCTCCCAGAATGTCAAGGAGGCTTCCAAATTTTGAGGAACCCTCCCTGATTTCCGGCAAAGTAGGCCATCCTCCCACTTCTCGTTGCACTAGTAGGAAAGTGAGCGGGTCCTTGATAATCTCCCCATGCATGTACAGTGTACAGGTTTTAAGCTTATTGCAGTAATGATTAGACCAAGCAATATCAATGCAGAAAATAGATCTTCATAGAGACTTATTTAACATTTATTAAACCATGATGCTCATAACTAAAACTGCTGTGGATTCATTGCAGTTAATATACATCCTAAAAGACAACATTCATACATTCAGAGAGCCTATCGTGGGCATGAAAGAAGCAGTGAGCGAGAGATACATCCCAGGCTTATAAATACATAACTTGGAAATGTACAGAGCAGGAAACAGTTGAAGGTGTAAAATTGCTTTTGGGTGATACTTTATTTTAAAAGTAATGTGTTATAGTGCTGTATAAAGTGTTTTGTGGAAGCAATTGTTTGGTTTCAAGGTGTGATGCATGCTTTAAATATGAAACAGACAAGAGCTGCTGTATTAGTGTGCAGAAGGTGTACACAAGGGGTACACAAGGTGTACACAAGGTGTGCAGAAGCTGTACACAAGGTGTGCAGAAGCTGTACACAAGGGGTATGCAAAGTGTGCAGAAGGGGTACACAAGGTGTGCAGAAGGTGTACAAAAGGTCTGCAGAAGGTGTACACAAGGGGTAAACAAGGTGTGCAGAAGGTGTACACAAGGGGTACACAAGGTGTGCAGAAGGTGTACACAAGGGTACACAAGGTGTGCAGAAGGTGTACACAAGGTGTGCAGAAGGTGTACGCAAAGTGTGCAGAAGGTGTACACAAGGTGTGCAGAAGGTGTACACAAGGTGTGCAGAAGGTGTACACAAGGTGTGCAGAAGGTGTACACAAGGTGTGCAGAAGGTGTACACAAGGGGTACACAAGGTGTGCAGAAGGTGTACACAAGGTGTGCAGAAGGTGTACACAAGGGGTACACAAGGTGTGCAGAAGGTGTACACAAGGGGTACGCAAAGTGTGCAGAAGGTGTACACAAGGTGTGCAGAAGGTGTACACAAGGTGTGCAGAAGGTGTACACAAGGGGTACACAAGGTGTGCAGAAGGTGTACACAAGGGGTACACAAGGTGTGCAGAAGGTGTACACAAGGTGTGCAGAAGGTGTACACAAGGGGTACGCAAAGTGTGCAGAAGGTGTACACAAGGGTGTGCAGAAGGTGTACACAAGGGTGTGCAGAAGGTGTACACAAGGTGTGCAGAAGGTGTACACAAGGTGTGCAGAAGGTGTACACAAGGTGTGCAGAAGGTGTACACAAGGTGTACACAAGGTGTGCAGAAGGTGTACACAAGGAGTGCAGAAGGTGTACACAAGGAGTACACAAGGGGTACACTTTCTACAAACATTACAGTACAGTTATCGAGAAAACAGTGACATACAAAAAAAATATTTAGTCTGCTACAGTATTAAATTAGAAATAAAACAAAAAGTTTTGTCCATTATTGGAGCGTTTAACTTCCTGCATTTTTTTAACACAGCGCTAATCATATTAGCAGTTCTTTGCAGAGGATTAAGTCATTAACATTAGACCCTGTCCCATGGGATTTTACAATCTAAATTCCGTATCACACACACCCAGACAGTCCATTTTGTCAGAAGCCAATTAATCTATCAATATGTGTTTTTTTTGAGTGTGGGAGGAAACCGGAGAACCCAGAAGAAACGCAGGGAGAACATATAGATAGGGCCATGGTCAGAATCAAACTCATGACCCCAGTACTGTGAGTCAGCAATGCTAACTATGGTGCTACAATGGAATAAACCTGTGTGATGTATAATATGCAATAAGCAGTATGGTATTGCTAATCTTCCATAGGCTCACATCCATTGTAATGGCCCTTTGATATGAGCAAGCCAATTAGGAAAGTTTGTTGTTATACATGACTATTGGCAAACAATATTATAGAGTGAATCACATTTCAATACAAGTTTTGAATACATTGAACACAAAAAGAATGCTGGGAAATCACATGGTGATTTTTTTATAACATGGAATAGGAAATGAGCAAGTAGAGGAATTGATATCTAACAATCCGAATATTCCTTAGAAAAGTGTGTGGTTATAATGTATGTATTATTGGTAAGCTTTATTTTCATTCAAATAATATGCCTTTATATAATAACTTCTGGTATTTTTGCATTACTTAGCATTGTAAGCATGGTTCTTTTTAGAATAAATCCCAGTGGTAAATCTTGTGCAGAAACTGTTAATGATCCAATTCTTGCAAGGTTCTAGAATACATGCGGTTATTGATAGACTATTGAGAATCCCTTTGAATGATTTGTTTTTTTTAGAGTATTTGTTAAGCTTTGTTGCTGAACCAGTTAAAAAAGCAATAATTGTACAACTATAGATTCTCCTTGTAATGGACTATGCCATTAAATGCACACTAATATTTTTTTGTATTTCTGTGATATAATTATTGAGAGATGAATCTAATATATAAATGCTTAGTGGCGTGTGTTAGTCAGTCTGTCTGTGTGTGTGTGGAAAAAATAAAACCAAGCTGCAGCGCCACCTGCTGGGTGGAGTTATACACTGACCTACTAAATTCTTAGTGTGTGTGGAAAAAAAATTCAGAAAGGGCTGAAATTTGGTATACTAAGATGTTTTTAATTTGTTAATTTAATTTGTTAATTGTTAAAAGTGTTTATAAAGATTTAAAAAAAATATGTATATATTTCTTGAAGCAGAAGTGACAGTTGGGAGTGGTTGGTGGTTGCCGGGGGTGACAGTGGGGAGTAGTTGGTGGTTGAGGCCTGGGCTATGGCCCAAATGCATGACAAGAACCTTTTTAACACCTTAAGTAGCTTGATTTGACTAGAATGCATGAGTATCATGTACTGGTTAACTTGTGTATTATATTTTTGTCGTGCCGCTTTACCTATAGTAGGTTCTTAAACGGTGAATCTATGTAACCACAGAGTCATTGTTATCCACTTAACTGCTCCCAGAGTCCTCCTGTCAGTCCTTTCACATGCAAGAATCCCCTCACAATATCAGAGATTGGTGGTGTTACTGATAGGCAGCGTCCTCCTCATGTAGGTGTGGTAGGTCCAAAACAAATCGCTGTAATCAGGCTGAAAGGAGACAGGCAAAAATCTATTTTAACACAGCACTCCGGAAGATATAATTGCATTATGTGCTACAAAGCACAGTCATATAGCACAACTAATTTCAAATTTCAATTTGTATAAACTTAGAATAGAATTCTATCAGCATAGAACACACATAAAATTCAGGTTTGTCAATTAACCACAGGAGTCCACCGAATCTCTTAGTATTGGTAATTCAGGCTCAATTTGTCAAATGGTCATTAGGAAACAGCTTATTTTATAGAAATGTTTTTGAGGAACTGCTCTCGGTTGGAGGATTAGGAGAAAAGTATCCCCACAAGATGGGTATGAGTATGTTAATCGATCCATCCGAGTAGTAAGTCCACTATTCCGGTATGATTTTAGCCACAGAAGTATTTAGGTCAACAATATGAGGATTAAGAATATTACCTTGATCTTCCGGTACCTGTTTACTCCGCTGGAGCACTCATTCCACCTTGTTATAGATTCGGGGTGTAATGAACTGCTAGTGGTCTCCGATGTTATGCTTCTTGGCTAGATTTTTTTCCAAAACCGTGCTTGCAATCCACTCCTCTTGTCTGTGAATCTATACAACTCTCTGCTAGTTCCTGTGTGGTAATAACCAGCTGACGAGTTTCATCCAATCAGTTTGGTCTTTTTCAAAGGAGACACAGCTCATTAAGCATACTTGCTTCCTCTACTGAAATGTCTGGGAGATTAACAGATTTCGGCAGAGTAGGCCACCCTTTTGGATCCCGCTTCACCTTCTTCTGAAGCTAGTGGGGTCTTGATGGTACGATTCAGTGCGAATGGTGTCACCCTGGCTTTCCCCACACAAATTTTGCTGCAACACTGTGGCAGCAAGGCTGTGATGACGCGACTTGCCCCTCCCCCGCACTTGTCCCCTGTACCACCCCTGCGGAATCTCCTGAAGGGGAGGTCCAAACATTAGGCAAGTATGTCCTTAGGTTTGTTCATGGTCATAGGGAAATGCACAGAACTATCTCTAGCACATGCATTTCCCAATTATTGGGGCAAAGGAACACTGTTTTTGTTACAGAAACAGCTTTGTATATAGCTTTGATTTCACCTGAAACAAATGGCCCTGTCTCTTTAGTGATGCGCAGAGCCTTTCTCATTACTAATGTGCTGTTATCCATCTTTCTATGTATTTGTATGAAGTTCTCTTACAATAATTGCTGCATGAATCACTGGCAGAAAACATTTTAGGCTGTAATTAGGTAATCGAGCATATTAAAGTATTTCATATCCTCAACAGCAAAATGCTTGTCATTTGTGTCTAATTGTCTAACAAAGTTGTACCCTTGTTTTTACAATTTATTTCAATGCAAATTTAATTTGGTAATTGTCTCCTTGCTATTGTTTGCACTTTTGATCCTGTTTGATTAATGTTTATCTGGTGAATGAATAGACATGTAAGTTGTACTAGGTTTTCTGTCATTCTGAAGCCCTGTAACTGTAATGTGATGGTGAATTATGGGATATTAAGGGTACAAAGGTAAAAAATCACAGTTACCATTCAATTTAAAGTGTCCCTTCCCCCACCCGCAGTACAAACCTGTGCTAAAATTGGTACTGTCCCGAGGGGGCGTGGCCACGCGTGGTGCACCTTTAGGTTCCGCCCCTGTCAATCATATGCAACTTTGGCCAATCGCAGCAGGGGGTGGGGCCACGATGCCACATTTACCACACCCCCACCATATTTAACAATGGCGACAGCTGGATCTGGGATTTTGCCTGCTCTCTCGGGAGTCCGGGAGAACTCCCAAAAATTCGGGAGTCTCCCGGACATTCCGGGAGAGTAGGCAACTATGCCTAAAATTGGAAGGAATTTCCCCACTGAAATCTGGACATTGGAAGGAATGTGAGCATGTACTTTTTGCACCAAAATGAAACATTCACAAGTATTTGGGAACATTTTCATATATATTGTTAGAATTCAAGTTTTTTTTTAATCACATGAATATAAATAGCTGGCTGAGTTTATATTGTCTTATGTAATCAGGGATACACTGTTTTGAGTTCCCTGGGGGCCAGCAGAGATGCAGAAGTACAAGTGCCACTTCGGGTCGCAGGAGAGAGCTGATCACTGTGGTTCTAGCTCTGCAGGAAAGAATTACATATATTTTGTTAGGTAAAGCTCCAAAACTTCACAATGCAATAATATCTTAATTCTCAGGTTATTGAAGCTAATGAAGTAAATGGCCGTAGATTTTAGCCAGACAGTAATGTAGTAATATAACCAATTGATTTTTATTATACTTGTTGCGTGTTTGTTTGTTTTTTTAACTCAACCTGTAGCTGCATAAGGCGATAAATAAGCAATCAGCTATCACCAGTGGCTGTGACACCAATGACTGGGGGACATTTATGAAAATTGGTGCAAAAACAACGGTGACAAATAGGTGCTGTAACCAAAAATCAGGATTTTGCTCTCATTTTCTAAACTGTAAAAGAAAATTAGACAATTAAAATCTGATTAGTTGCTATAGGTTACAGCACTATTTTGCAGAATTACTTAATGTAAAACTGTTTTCAGAAATGTTGTCATATGTATTGTAACACTAGCACACCAGGAGATACACAGCATTGGAAAAATGCAATGGACACTGCCAGTGAAGTGTGACCTGCATCAAATGAACGCTATAGCTTTACCAGTGAAGGCTTAAATTTGATAAATGTTCACCTGAGGTGATTTCTAGGGCTGGTGCAAGCCCTAGGGGTACCTTAAGTGCCCCCTCTCTCTCATGTTACACCCCCACCCTTGCTACTTCTTACCTTTGCAGATGAGGCATTTTCTCCTCTTGAGACTGAGAATGTTGCGCTTGGCTATGACATCATAACTAAGCGCCACACTCCTAGCGTAACTCTGACATGAAAGAGCAGCAGCCAGCAGCTTCATATGTAAGAAACTGCTGTCTGCTCTCCTTCATGTCAGCAGCTGTTGCTCCGTGTGGGGGCATTAATAACACTGAATTGGTGGCATTATGTCCATACTTGCCAACTCTCCAGGAATGTTCCCCCACGCGACACAACGACATTTCTGTCGCGGGGGGGGGCAAAATGATGCATTAGGCCACAAGCCGCCCCCTCCCACCCTCCAGTCACGCCCCTCTCCCGGAAAGAACTTGCCCAAAGTAGGCAAGTATGATTATGTCACTCATTCAAGTTTTTTAGTAGATCTCTAGTAGCCCCTTAACCATTGGCACGCTAAGCAATCGCCCAGGTTCATCTAATGGTAGTGCTGGCCCTGATTATTCCCAAATGAGTAGCTAATGTAGCCGTTGTAATCCTAAACAGAACATTCTGGGCTTGATTCATTAGGAAATGTAAATGCCGGCACGCGTTGTATTTTGTGCAAAATCGTTCCGCGCATGCCCAAAACCAGACCAGTGAATGCAACAACAACCACTTCATCTTCAAGTACAAAGGACACTTCCGACAGCCTGCGATTTCATGGGCGGAATGGGGAGGGGAATGGGCATATGCACGTAGTCAATGTACAATAAGGGCGTGCCAAGCTCGATCGCACACAGCTACACTCGATTCAGTCTTTAGGCATGTCAAAGTTACATGCTTTCCTGTCATATCCCTTGCACAAGCTACAGGTCGGGTGTGATAGTCTTAGTGACTTCTGATAGCGATCACGGACGTGATGGCGTTTGCAGCTAGAACATATGTTTGCAGTCAGGAGCATCTGTAAAAATGCAATTTATGTACAGTTGACATTAATACCATACTAATAAATGTATTTTATGGGAAGGGGGGATGATAAAACACTTTCTTTTTAATGTTTTGTCATTAATGATTATATTTATAACAGGTTACATTAATTTAATTTCTTTTTTCTGTGCACTCTACTGGGACTTTATATCCCACATATGTATTGTACATATCCTGCAGTGTCTTGTCTGTCAGAGTAGAGCGCACCTAGATGTTTCTTCAGACCCAGACCTTCAATATGGACGTACATATTCCCGAATTTCGCATATTTTCAAAAACAAAAAATACCCAATGCGTTCACTTTGCCTGCCTTAATGAATCAGACCCTCTTTCGGGATAAATAGGAGAACTACTTAGTCTACATACTAATCTTGCAGATTCTAAAGATCATTCTTATGGAAATACTCTGTGATTTGTTTTGTAGTTTATTAGGTAACCATAGGCTCCAGTGAGAAAATTGATGGGATTTGTTAACAAAATGCTTATCCAGCAATCTAATCATCTTGGAGGCTATTAAAAGTCTTCCCATGGTTGCATTCAGCACAATTGTATTTATTTTAAGATTTTTTTTTAAAGAACCACCTTCGCATTGTTATTTGGACGGTGACGAAAATCAGGGCAGCCCTCAAGTCATGCATTTAACATCCAGTGAGAATATACACAGAACAGTTATATACATAATACTGCGCTATTATAACATTCCCCATATTATCTCCCCCTAAATCTCTCAGTTGACCTATGCACAATGAACGCTGAATTAGTGCAGTCTTATTTACCATGTAGCCAAGTGTCTGATACAAGAACAAAGGCTGAAAATCCCTGTTGGCATTGAGAATGCTCAGTCAGTTGAGACTGACTCACTGCTTCATTGATTAAGGACCTCACACTCCTGTGAGAGCAAGGATATGTCAGAGGGAATAGAAAATACTGTAAATTATATATCAGGACAGTGTTAAGCCATCCGGATCTATTTGGCTGTTGTAGGAGCTATCCCATAACTGCATATGGAACAGCTGTTTACCCTAACTCAAACAGAATCGTCTAAGGTGTTGAACAAATATATATTTTTAAGATAACATTTTCATCAAACAAGAGTCCGTATTTCCCTGACTGTTCATAACAGCCATCAGATTACCATTTCTAGCATAGGGAGAAAAAAAAACCCAATACAGTTGGGTGATGTAGGTGATTTAGGGTAGATATTGATTGCTGCCAAATGTCCAATTTATGGGAAATATTTATTGTTTATGTCTAAGTCCATTAACTTTGCAGAGAGACGGTGTTTCAGGGATAAAATGGTAACGAGCAGTCTAAGGATCAAATGCGTACTGAAAATGCAAAATAACAGATAGTCTGCGGCAGATAAAAAAAAAAATCAGAGATACGGAAAAGCTGGGAAGGGGAGATAATAATTCACAGTATCATATTCTAAATAATTCTGGTCTCACAGTGGGGGATTATTTTTAACTGTTCGCTTTTATTTGTAAGTCTGGTAAAGCTTTAAATGTGTCTTGATGTAATATTTCTATGAAACCATATGCAATCTTTTACTGTTGTTTTGCAAGTTTTTTGTTTTTTTAATTAAGCTGATTCGCTACCATACATTAACGGACTGAAATCCCTTCCTGGGTCTTTTTATGTATTGTGCAAGAATTTTCATTTGCTTTCTCTTATACCTTCCCCATAGCCATTTTGGGCTGACGTTTATTAGCCACGCCCCAAGTGTAACATGACTCCGCCTCCTTTTCAATCATTCTATATGTATGCTGCATCACTCAATCGCTGTTAAAAACCTGCTACAGCAATCTATACCCACATTACTGACACTGATAATCAGATCAGCCATCCAGCAAAACCAGTCCTCAGTAGAAGCATGTGTTGATATTTTTACTGACACAAGAATGACCCCCTTTTTAATTAAAACACCATGGAAAAATAAGTTTGCACAATACATCCAGGGTATGCCCCTGAGATTTCAATGTATTGATGTGGAGAAAGCTGAATTCTGAGGTGCCTGCACAGTTCTTCTCATTTGCCTTAGCAATAACTCTTATTTCTCCACTGGGGCAGAGCGCCTTTCCTGGGGCACAGCGAGACTTGGCTTTTTTAACCTCACAGACAACAGAATCATAACCTTTTTTTAAAAATAAAAAAAAATAAAAAAAGACTTGCTTCCTCCGTACTTTGGTAACATCAGAGAGCAAGAACATTGTTGTTTGTTGAAGTTCTTCAATAATAAAAGTTTTATGTGAATGTTTTCTGTTGTGTGTAATGAGCACGGACCCCATTCATTCTTTACGCAAAATAATAAAATGATTTTCTGAATAAAAATTCTTAAAATATATATTCTTATATATGATTTTGGTATTGAATCTGTTTTGATTTTTTTTCTACTAGACACTTTTAACTTAGAGCTCTTACCTTCTTGAACCTTTAGAAAAACCCAGATTTAAGGACTGCTAAGTTTAAAATTGTATACAACAATATTGTTTCTGGAAACAATCCCTTGTTAACACAGATACCCCAGCCTCTGCTCCTCAGGATACAGTTGAGCTCCGTGGGGGAGTTCTGCAGCTACTTTGGAAAGTCATTGACCAATCCCCTGTGGTCTATTGACCAGAAGGGGATTGTGCAGTTAACACTGGTAGTTAACACTGGTAGCTGTGTAAACACAAGCTGTACTATCAAGATGTGTAGGATCTTCCTTCTGTACCCTGTTCCCTACACAGCCTGAGAAACAGTGTTGTAAATAAATGTTATCAAAGGGGTTGTTAAATAAAAACATTTAATGTCTGTGGTTAGTGTCCATTACATTGTCTCATACATACATACAGTGGAGGCGACCATTCTGAAAGCTGAATAACTATTCCTGACAACGCAGCCTAGTGATAATACTCATTCAAACTGGCACTTATCAAGTAGTGGTGAGAGTCCTGGGGAGGTTTTTATTATCCAGAAATCGATCTATGAACTCGAGATGGACTCTACATCAATGGGAAAATTGACCTCTTGCAGTCGGATAAATGATAAAATCCAGAATACTTTCAAGACCTCCAATGTACTGTCCATCATCACTCCCCGACTAACCTGATCCAGCTTGAGCATTTGTGCAAGGAGGAATTACTCTTTATTGGTGATCAAAGACTACTGGCCGAAATAATTGCCAGAGCTGCCGAGGTGCTTCAGTTTGACCCAACTAACGAAATACTTATTAAATTATGATACTGCCATGTTTTCTTAAATTCTTAAAGTGGTTGGGGCTGAATAGCTTTTCAAGGCATATCTATCTATCTATCTATCTATCTATCTATCTTTCTATCTATCTATCTATCTATCTAATTATCTATCTATCTATCTATCTATCTATCTATCTATCTATCTATCTATCTATCTATCCCATATCTATCTATCTATCTATCTATCTATCTATCTATCTATCCCATATCTATCTATCTATCTATCTATCTATTTTTATCGATCTATTGTCTGTCTATCTTCAGCTATTGAAATTGTATTGTATCTGACTACAGCTATCTCTATGGTTGGACATGTAAAAATGCCTCTGGATATATGTTGACATTACCAGTTTATCTGCCTTCCTGTCACTTTAAAAATAATGATATTTAATAATGTCACATACGTGTAGCGGATTGATGTGACAACAGATCTATATAGAATCCTATACCAGTCATAACACAATTGGAAGCCTTCATTACTGGCTGTTTAGCAAATAGTAAATTCTATAGAAACTGACTGTAGCTTTCTCTTGTCACTTTCCCTTAGCGCATGGAATGGGTTTCTTGTTGTCTGGAGAGACAGAAAATGTTTTTTTTTTATCACTAGTGCTGTGATTTTATTGTTATTTCCCATAAGAAATATGTTGTCTCTTTGTCACACTTTTTTAAAATCTATTATTCATCATTTGACTCTTTCACCAAAGCTGGATTTACTTTGCGGTGGCATCTGGTGACTACTAAGTGACGTCCCAATGTTATGTTACTATTTACTTTGCCAACAGAACTGTGCACTTTACTGTTTTTGTTTTTTTTTTTCAAAATTCTCTAGAAATTTTGTAATGAATTTTTTTCTATTTTTTTCCCCATATTTTTTATATCTTTTTTACTTTGTTTTTTTTTAATGAATCTGGACTTCCAGTTTCAGTATTCCAGTGCACATTAAAACCCCCGTTTCTTGATAAATATATCCCTAAGAGCATATTAAAGGACAACAAGTTATCTTATATAAAATCTATACTAGTAACATTCACAATTATATATAAAACTTTCAATGCAAAAACAAAATGGGAGATGTTTTATTCTATTTGCATTTGCTATGTAGCAAAGTGTAAGCTATTGCTTTCTGATGTCAGCCATTCGCTCCATAAGATGGATAAAAGTAGTAGACTGCAGTGTCTATCACAATACTAACAGTTCCTGATAGTTTTATATTTATATTTGTGAATTTTTTTCATAGCTTTTTTATATTGGTCAACTTGTATTTTAGAATAAGTAGTCCTAATCATTAATATACATCAATGTCTTGATGACTGATATGGATATGTGAGATGCAAACATCCTAAGGCTGAACTGTTCCAAATTGGTGCACCATAGAAAAGCTCCCATTATTTTGCAAAAAGGGCCATTAAACATCCGGTTGCTTATAAAGGAGTTGATAATAACATTTACATTTACTCCCATCCCACCATGACCTCTCTATTGTCGTCAATAACACCACCATCTCCTCTGTCACCCAACTTCGCTGCCTGGGTGTCACCCTCGACTCCTCTCTCTCTTTTGCCCCCCACATTCATTCCCTTGCCCAAGCCTGTCGCTTCCAACTACGCAACATCGCTCGCATCCTTCTTTTTCTCTCTCAGGATGCCGCCAAAACTATCATCCATGCACTCATCATCTCTCGCCTCGATTATTGTAACCTCCTCCTCACTGGCCTCCCCCACTCCTGTCTCTCCCCCCTCTGCTCTATACTCAATGCGGCCGCAAGACTCATCTCCCTTTCGCGCCATTCCTCCTCTGCCTCCCCTCTCTGCCTTGCCTTACACTGGCTCCCCTTCCCCTACAGAATCCTTTTAAAACTCCTCACCACCACTTACAAGGCTCTCTCCAACTCTAATGCCCCTTATATCTCTAACCTCCTCTCCATTCACACTCCTGCCCGCTCCCTGCACTCGGCCAATGACCGCCGCCTCTCCTCCACTCTTATCACCTCTTCCCACTCCAGAATCCAAGACTTTTCCTGTGTAGTCCCCCTTCTCTTTAACAACCTCCCTCATTCAATCCGTCTCTCTCCTACTCTGTGCTCCTTCAAATGTGCACTCAAAACTCACCTCTTCCTCAAAGCCTACCAACCATCTACTTAACCCCCATCTCCTCCCTTTAGCTCATCCTCCCTCCTCTCCTCTTGCCTCAACTGGCTTCTCTTGTGCCTGGTCTGTTTACCCTCCCTTAGGATGTAAGCTCGTATGACCAGGGCCCCCTCCCCTCCTGTCTCCATACCTGTTCTTCCGCTCCATCTTTACTGCATATGACTGGCCGGAGTTTCTGAAGTATTGGTACTTTTTGTTCATTGTTCTGTATGGTTTCACCCTGTATAGTCTACTGTTAGTACTGTGTGCGGCGCTGCGGATACCTTGTGGCGCCTAACAAATAAATGATAATAATAATAATACAATATATATGGGAAAGAAAAGTTAAAATTAATGTTTCAAATATGGAGTTGGTCAATGGGAGGGTATTGTTCTAATGCATCAGACTTCCTGGCTATAAGCCTACAGCAAGACATTACAAAGATCCTTTTAGAGTCTAAATTGCCAATACCATAGGGCATAAACTTCCATTCAATGACATAGCAAGCGTACCTACAACATTTATCTTAACTTCTGCCAGATTAAAGGGACTCGAACATATATTTATTTTTGAGCTTTTAATATTCCATCCTCAGATTGATGAATTTTTATTTCAGGTTTAACATCTCTTTAATTACTACCTGTATTCTTTCCATGATGATATTTATCAGTCTAATGAAAGAGAGGGACCCTGGTACTGATCCAAATCCAAATTACTTATGAAGGTCCATATTCTTCTGGTTCATCTTCAGGGGAGGGCTGGCAAATTTTAGCCCAAGGAAAAAGACTCAACCCAGCAGCCTATTAGGAACATTTTAAAGGAATAAAAATGTAGGTGGCCCAGTGACCCAGCCCAAGGTTGCCCACTGTGGGACTAGCCCGGGGGGGGCATATGATCCCCTGCCACCCAGCCCAGCCTGCCTCTGTTCATCTTAAAGTGGTTGGTCACTTTGGACAATTCCTTGGTAATCCATCCTGACCAATGTTTATCACATAGGACCCCTCCTGATTTCATACTCAGCGGTGGAGGACCCAGTCTCTCCATGGAGCTCTATGCATATCTTGCAGCATATTCATTTTCCCAGTCACAGGGAAAATTAGCAAGATGGCTCTCCAATTCAGGCAACAGGGCTATCCTATGTATAACAGACTACTTGCTTGTGGGGGGCAGATGAATTAAGAAGTGGTTGTCCACTTGGAGATGTACAGGCAGACAAGGGAACTTGCCCATGGAGCTAACACTGGGACAACCAAGTAGATAATGCTATCAGATGAAGTCATAAAAACATAGAATGAAAATGTGTCCATTACTATCTTATTTTCATTGTCATCTGCTGTTTAAAGGTTAATATTTAAAAATAATCAGCCAAGACTCATGCTGTTTGCACGCTTCACATATGTACAGTCCTAATTCTCATACAGGAAAGTCAGTTATCTATAATATAAATGTCTAGTGGCGTGTGTTAGTCTGTCTGTGTGGAAAAAATAAAACCAAGCTGCAGCGCCACCTGCTGGGCGGAGTCATACACTGACCTACTAAATTCTTAGTGTGTGTGGAAAAAAAAAATTCAGAAAGGGCTGAAATTTGGTATACTAAGATGTTTTTAATTTGTTAATTTAATTTGTTAATTGTTAAAAGTGTTTATAAAGATTTAAAAAATATATTTTTCTTGAAGAAGAAGTGACAGTTGGGAGTGGTTGGTGGTTGCCGGGGGTGACAGTGGGGAGTGGTTGAGGCCTGGGCTATGGCCCAAATGCATGACAAGAACCTTTTTAACACCTTAAGTAGCTTGATTTGACTAGAATGCATGAGTATCATGCACGGGTTAACTTGTCTTACATATTTTCTCATTGTCTTTTCCTTCTTTCTCTACCTGGTTTATTCGTGCCTTACACTATAACTCCATAGAAATGGAATGTTTTTGGTTTTTTTCCAAGACTATATGGACATATCCCACGTGTGATGGACTTTTGCGTTGCCTTGCATTATTTAGGTTTGTTTTCTTTCACTTATTTTTGTTTGTCAAAGTCTTGCATGCTTCCATGAAGCTTCAGGCTTGACTTTGGGCTCCCTAAGCGTGTGATACTTGTTTGGCTGAAACAGCCTTGGGCATTCTAAAAATCTAAGTGGCTTTAAGCTTTCATTCTATCCTGGGTTTTTTTAGGATCGAGGCAGGGGGTCATCGTTGTTCTTTGTTTCATGTCATCTTACATTAATTTTTTTCAGTACAGTACTAGCTTTTCAAAGTATTTAACTTTCAGTGCAACTTGATTGTTTGCATAGCTTAGAAAACTTTTTTTTAAAGCACCAGCTCGACAACTAAATATGTTTCAGTAAATTCTCAAATCGAAGAATAATTAGACGTACAAATGGAGCCTAATTTGTTTAGGTAAACATCGAGTTTGAATTCATAAGTTCGCTCAATCAATTGTAAAACTATTTATTGAAGTGTGGTTAGAATGACACATTTCAGCACTGGGGGGTCAACTCCAAACAAGCTATACTTACCCTGCTCCAACAATAGTTAAACTATCAAAGTGCAGTGGTGTTATGGGGGATGCACTTTTTTGGAGTGCTGTGGGACAAACATACAAAAGGCATTACTTCACAGAACCAGATAATGAGGCAGCACGGTGCCTTAGTGGTTAGCAATTTTGCCTCACAGCACCAAGGTCATGAGTTTGATTCCCAACCATGGTCTTAGCTGTGTGGAGTTTATATGTCATCACCGTGTTTGTGTGGGTTTACTCTGAGTGCTCTGGTTTCCTCCCACACTCTAAAAACTTACCTAGTAGGGTAATTGGCTGCTATCAAATTGACCATAGTCTCTCTCTATCTGTGTGTGTATGTTAGGGAACTTCGACTGTAAGCTCCAAGGACTGATGTGAGTTCTCTGTGCAGCACTGCGGAATTAGTGGCGCTATATAAATAGCTGATGATAATGAGCTATTGAATTATCACACAAGGAATTATGGGAGGAGAAATTATTATTTATTTGGACAGTTTATCTCCAAATTGGGAAAATATAAAAAAATGGGCATATATATATATATATTTATATATATATATATATATATATATATATATTTTTATATATATATATATATATATATATATATATATATATATATATATTGTCCATCCACAGTAAGAGTAGCCATTTTGTGTGCAGACCAATGTTTATCCTAAGACATGAAGTAATACATGTTTCATCCCTCAATGATGTCACCAGTAGGGATGCTCAAATTTGTTTAAAATTGGTTCTCAAACTGTTTGAATCGGCCCTAAAGATAATGAATTTGAAATAAACTCAAACTTTAGAATTCAAAATAAATTTGAGCAAGGTTAAAAGGTTTAAACATGGTGAGCTATCTGCTGCAAACTCAAACTTTAAACTCTAATATTTAACCAGGAATTTGATGTTAATGGCAGAGCAGCATGAGATCCTCAACTGCTAGAACCGCTTAGCGAGTTGTTCACCTTTAGTAGTCCCCTTTCCAAGGAGCTTGTTATGTTCCACAGTGCTCAGTTGTCCCAGGACTTAAGCTCTGGTAGCAGTTGTTTATCTAGCACCTCCCCGGTGGAGAGAACAGAACACAGTAGGAGGTAATGAGCAGCCACAATATATTATCAGCTCTGAGCCAGAAATGCAAGGGTTAAAGTGGAGTGGTCTGGCTCTTGTCTGATGGAGTGTACAGCTCACGGTAGCAAGCAGTAAAAAACCAGAACGTATTTGGCAGAACTCAGAGCCAGCCAGGCAGGTATCAGGAGTAGAGAAGATAGCGGAATCCTTTAAACAAGCCAAGGGTCAGGGCAGATAGAGATATCAGAGAAAATCTGTTTAACAAAGCCAAGAGACAGGAGTGGAGAAGACAGCAATTCCTATAAACAATCTAGGTCTAACACTGATAGTAGACCACAGCAGGATACAAGGCAGTCTAGGTCAAGTAGGAAGTATCACCAGCATTGGTATGCTGCCAGGAATAGGTTTATAAAGACAGCAGCACCAATCAGAACTGCAGGATCGTTAGCTGCATGAGTGTGATAGGTATTTGCACAACTGAGGCCTCCCAAGTGAAAGGTGAATGAAGCCTGTAACTATTTGCCTTGCAACCAGCTGAATCAGTGAACTGCAGGAATGATCCTACACATACTATTACCAGTAAGCGGACAGATGATACATCAAACAAACAGGAGATCTCCTATGTCTTAACATTTGGTGGTGACAGTCAAACACAAATCAAACTGGCCAAATAAATTGTGATTATACTGTACACAAGTTTAAAACCTATGAACCGGCCAAATTCAATCAAATTTTACACCAGAATGAAAAATATCCTGCATTCTTATGCACTGTATGGAGTTGACAAGTCCACTTTTAAGAACAATGCTTAGAAATATGTCTTATTTTCCTGATCATGTAAGTACTGTCACAGTCTAAGCAATAGTGAAAATTAGCTGTGACTAATTCCAAGTTAAACAACACAAATTGATAATATGTAGGTACCGGGTGAATATACCCTAATTACTTTATTTGTAACATTTGTATTAACACATCATTACTAGGGCATTTTTTACAGTGTAAACAATCATTATCTTATCACCTCAAGACATTATTTAGCCATCAAAGTTGTTAGCTTAAGCTATGTTACGTTGTTTACAAAGTAATTATAGTTCCACCATTAGTCAGACAGATAAGCGCTGGTAGTTAATATGTTTCCATCCATTCAACAGATATAAAATTTCAGGTTTTAGAACTGAAATAAAAAAGATGTTCATGAATAATTGTTTTCTGGTTTATTTTCCTCTACGACAGTCAGTTCTTGTGTTTACCGGAATGATACTAATACCATTGTAAATTAGAGGAGAAAAATATTGTTTATTTCACAAATGACTGTCCTCTAAGTGCAAATAAGGTTTATGCCAAACTGTCCTGAAACCGGTACTGAGAATGCTAAGAAGGAAATATAGTATTCATGACTAAGGTTTATTACCACAATTCATCATCATTAGCTATTTATATAGCGCCACTAATTCCGCAGCGCTGTACAGAGAGAACTCACTCACATCAGTTCCTGCCCCAATGGAGCTTACAGTCTAAATTCCCCAACATACACATACACATACACAGACCGGGAGAGACTAAGGTCAATTTATTAGCAGCCAATTAACCTACTAGTATGTTTTTGGAGTGTTGGAGGAAACCGGAGAACCTGGAGGAAACCCACGCAAACACAGGAGAACATACAAACTCCACAGAGATAAGGACATGGTTGGGAATCAAACTCATGACCTTGGTGCTGTGAGGCAGAAGTGCTAACCTCTAAGCCACTGTGCTGCCCACGGCTATCCAAAATAGTTATCGCTAAAGCCATTGGCAAAGCTTCATTTTTACGTGTTAGGCATAACTGACTACTCTCCCAGAATGTTGGAGAGACTCCTGAATTTGAAGGAGTTCTCCCAGACTCAGGGGAGAGCAGTGCACCCTCCTGCTTCCCGCCTACTTCCTTAGTGAAGTGGGTGGTGACAGGGCTTCATCACATGATTCAAAGCAAATTGCGCTATCCTGGCCCCACCCAAATCTGTGACACTGGGAGGAGGGACCGTGATGATGCAATTTGGGCAGTCGCAACCCCCACATTCGGCACCAAGATTTCCCTTTTGGAATATCCCAGAGGGGAAATCTAAAATGTTGGTAAGTATGGTGTTAGGTGACTCAAGATAACCCAGTTTCTTTTGAGATCCCTACTGATATAGCTATACAGTGACATATAGGTTATATGGTAAAAAAAAAACAGATTTTGCCATTAAAAACGAAATCATGCAACCTATGTGATTTACCAGCATCTCCATGATTTCTATGTTATAAACGTTCAGATTAGTGGATCTGTCCCTGTGACTTTCTGAGATACATAGATGATATCACAAATCAGTTTGTTATGGTAGAAAGTGAGTGTTGCACGTTGTCACTTTAACATCTGCAGTGAGAGAAATACATAAATTAGGAACAGCTGTTGTATGGCTTTTCACAGCTGGTCCTTTTGGCAAATATTATTAATGGAATTTGAATGAAAGACATTTCCTAGGACAACTGTACACAGAATAAGACAGCGAATCATTGTTTTTGGTTCTTTCTAAGCGTATGTCAAAATTGCAACGATACACCCTTCATTATGAAGCATTAACACACTACACGGGAAAACATTAGCTATGCTTTTAATGGCTTTTTTTAATTATTATTTTGCCACAGATGTTGCTTTTATTCCAGTACTGATAGATATGAACTCCAAAAGCTGATTTATTATTCTTTTATGTACTTTAATTGTCATTTATCCCTGAATTTATAGATTCATTGGTACATAAGACTACTTACAGTTGGGTGTTTCTTGTAGTGAGGCAAACAGAGGCAGCTGTTTCAGCCATCAGGTTTGAGGGTGGGGGGCAGCAATATGTAATTAAATAATTGTAATATAATATACAAATTTTCTTGGTACAAAAGTCTAAATTAATGGCAATATAATAATACAGTAAATTTGTTGTCTGTATCCGCTGACATTGAATGCTTAATAGATTAAAAATAGAAGTTGCTTTTCTTGTCCTTCAAGTGTTTTACAGATTGTATCAATCTGAACTGTCATCACCTGCACTATAGGGCTCAGTGATCCCTAGGCACATAGCAAGCACCCATGTGTATGTACCATAATTTAGATGCATTGCTTTTTTTAAGAGAGAGTGTTGCAGTTTTTATTTAATGTTTGTTAGCTATTGTGGCGCTGTAACGAATATTTTTTTGCTACCTTTATAATGCAATATGTATGCTGCCTACAAAATGCTACCATCTAAACTGCAGTCTAGTCGTAAATACTTATCACTTCATAGGCAAACCGAGGGGGGAGGGGGTTTCTAGTGCCTGGAAACTCCCCTCCAAGCCTGTGGCACTGTATAATTGAGGTGGCTGGTAACTGCCCCCCCTTCACACGGGTGAATGCAGCTCTCTCTTTTCGAGCAAAGCCAACAGTAGTGCACGCAGCATTGCCCATGTATATTATGGGGATAACAAGAGCTGGAGAGCAGCCAAGCGCTCTCTAAAATTATAGCCACGCACCCATGAATGCTGGTCACGCCCACTGGCGCGTGGTGTGGAAACCCCCCTCTGCAAATCCTGTGTTTGCCCCTGCACTTAGACCTTATTTAATATCACTTTTTACACCTGTGTTTCCATATGTTTCTTGATTGTTTGCCTATATGTAACTAATAAATAGAATTAGCATACTGGCATGTCATCCTTTTCTATAGCATGCAAATGCGTGACAAGATGTGTTTTTATTCCCCCAGAAAAATATATAAAATGCTTTGCTTTAACAGCTGTTTCTGTATATATTATTTATATATTCTTTTTTTAATATGCTTTTATTATACGATTCTCTTGGTTGAATTCATTTATTTATGTATTGATTATATTATATTATGCTTTTATATGTATTATTGATTAAACAATATATTTGATTATATAGTGATCAGGAGCTGATTTCATATTTTGTTTTGTACATTAGTGTGCCGCGCTGCAAAAGTTTGGTGTTTTTTCTATACATTATCGGATATCTGAATATTCTATATTTTATGACTAATTTTTATAGCAGATTACTTTGCCATGGAAATTCTGTTGTGCCAGAAATTTTAAACAATAGAAGAAAATAGAACATGCAGCAGCTAATTTATAAAATACAGAGTACAAAAATGTTTTTTTTTTTATGTTTGTTTTTTTTTTCTTTCTTTAACAAGCGTCGCATTCTTTTCCCATTGTTTGCCAGCAAATATTTTTTTTAATTACCTATGTGAACATCTCTTGCGAGGTGATAATTGCTCTTTGTGTTCAGCTCTTAATTAAAGAGTGCTTTGCACTGCATGGACCGTCGGTGGCATGACAATAGCGATAATAATAGCAGTCTGAGTGACATTTCATATAACAGCCAGAAGCGCCATACGCGAATTCCTACATTGCAAGTAATTTGTATCACTGACATATATCTTACACGTCAATATGGGCCTCTTTTAATGCAGATGAAAAAAATGTCACGGTTCTGTTATTTATTGGCCAGATATTGAAAGAAGACACTTTTCCAATAATATGTTACATTTCAGGCTGAATTATAGCTTTTCTACTTTCTCGACGATCATGAAGGATTTCATTTGCTCTTCTGCAATTTCCAGCAGGATTAAAGAAGGAGTCATACAGCTAGAGGACTCAGAACTCAGACGTGATAGTGAAAGGGAGATAATTAACCTTGACTAAAGTTTATTTTGCAATGGAAATATTATTATTAGATGTTAAAGTCAAATGCCTGATTTAAAAATCCTTTTATGAATGGACAACATCTAGATAAATGTTTTCAGCTGGGTTATTAAGTGTCAGTTTTCTATTGTTTCATTACTCCAAAAAAATGTATTAGACCCCAAAATCGGATTCTGAGACCCCCACTCTGGTCTAGACTAAGTTTTACAATCTTTACTTATGTGGCAAGGTATATAGTAGTGGTGCTGTATTCGAATTTCAGACGTACTTCAACCGAGAGCTCTGTATGAGTTACATTCAGTAAACGTAATTCAGAATTGCATCAGTGATATACAGGCTGCATATTACACTTTGCCATATTTGCCTACATTCCGAGAGACTCCAGAAATGCTCCCAAATGATTATCTTGCTATGTGGGTGAGGTTGTGATGCAATACGCTGCAAATTGTGCCATCATGACCCCCCTTCCACCAGTGCGCAATGGCGCGAATTATAGCATTTTACATCGGTAGATAGGGCAGTGATGATGCAAATTGCAGCAAATCACATCACGACCCCGCCCACAGAACAAGGAATCCAGGACCACTCCCCAGAATTGGGGAGTCTCTCGGAATGTAGGCAAATATGGAAAGGCTGATATATGCAATTACACTTGCCCCTTGGTATAAAAAGTAGGCATGCATGGGCTATGCCACACACAATGTATATGCACCATTCTGGTAGAAACTCAATCAATTAACCTCCACCATTGAAATTAGTTATATAAGTAAAAGCTTAAACCTACTACAAATCCATCTCAGTGGATGTGGTGACGGGTGGGGTACGGAATAACGGTGCTGATTGCACCGACAAGACTTACCACGGCATCTTGAGTCCGGACGGCTGCTTCCCCGACTAGGATCCATCACGACTCTTCTGTGAAGCGACTTGAAGCAATTCCGAAGAAAGGAGACACCGACGGGACTGGATGACGTAACTAACATAGGCGACGCTGTTACCGCTGCTCTTAAGGGGGTAATGTAACTATGGGGCCATGTACAATGTACAACCCTTTGTAAAGTACATTGTACATGGCCTCATAGTTACGATACCCCCTTAAGAGCAGCGTTAACAGCGTCAGCTATGTCAGTGACGTCATCCAGTCCCTCCTGCGTCTCCTTTCTTCGGGATTGCTTCAAATCTCTTCACAGAAGAGTCGTGATGGAACCTCGTCGAGAAAGTAGCCTCAAGTCTTGTCTGTGTAGTCAGCATCGATATGCTGATTACCACCGCTGGTGACAGTATCCTCAGTTCAGAAACATAGTATTTTTTTGTACTGAGAGGATTTCTAGAACAAGGGGGACACACTCTGAAATCGGAAGGACGCAGCAAAGGTATCATATATCGCCGCCAATCCTGATAAAATATAAATGCGTGTTTTTGTATATTGCATTGTGTATAATAACAAAGATGATACTGAACATTGAGGTGTAGCACCTAGCTCACTTCTGACTGGCAGCTAGGCCGACTAATAAAATTAGAGAGCATCCCAATCTTAGTTATCAGTCTATGACAGTTAGAATGATATTATTATTTAGTATTAATAAGTGGGGAGAGGCTACATACTGGGCTGGTATTTATTGATTTATTGTGTGATGTTTAAAGTTTATCTATAGGGTATATTGACTAAACTGCGTGTTTGAAAAAGTGGAGATGTTGCCTATAGCAACCAATCAGATTCTAGTTATCATTTATTTAGTACCATCTACAAAATGACAGCTTGAATCTGATTGGTTGCTATAGGCAACGCCTCCACTTTTTCAAACCCGCAGTTTAGTAAATATAACCCTGTGACTTTTGGTGCCTATTTAACTGTATTCATATTTTGTTAGACGTATTGCTCATAGAAATAAGGAATCTTTGAAAATCAAATTACTCATTTTTCAACAATATATTTTTATGGCATCCTAAGCATTCGAATGACTAAAAGTTGGTGATGTTACATCCATGATGGCCTATTATTATTATTAGTATTATTATTATCATGGATTTATAAGACTCCACGGTGCTCCACAGCACTGGAGAGTCAGGAAAACAGGACGTACATAAAACAGGGACATACAAGGTAGACAAAATAAATGCAGACATGAAAACAAAGTGTATGGAGGTCCCTGCTCAATAGGAGCTTCTTACATTCTAAGTAGAAATGGGGCAGCTTAAAGAATAGGAATGAGTGTGGCTCAGAGTGGAGATTGGGTCAGGATAGAATTCTTTAGTATGTGTAGTATCAATAGGGGTACGATGAGCTCTAATAAAGAGAGGGGTTTTCTGAGAGCATCTAAAGACTTGAAGGCTGTGGGAAAGCTTGATTGGACGTGGTAGAGAAGCAGCACGGGAGAAGTCTTGTAGGCGGAAGTGAGAGGTGGTTACCAGAGGCGCAGGTCAGAGATAAATCTAAGAGGGCAAGAGAGAGTATTTTGAGATGAGATTTGAGATGTATGAAGGGGTCTTGTTGTTGAGGGCTTTGTAGGTCCGCTACCTTCTGTGTCCATGGACGTTGGCTTCACACCCCTCTAAATCCTTTTTCCTGCTGATCATAATATACTTTTATTCTGCTAGTTCTGTCACCCATCCCTTGCAGCTTTCCCAATCAATGTACTTCTAACCCATTGAACCACCATGTATTACATGCGGCACCTTAATCATATGCCTTTTGACCCATCTGTTCTCTGCCTGACCAGATGGAAAATATATAACCTTAGAGATATAGATGGTTGAGTTGAATTTTGCAATGGGGAAAAAAAAAGAGCTGAGAAAACCAGTACACTTTTGCTAGAGGCAAATTTTCAATGAGCGGATATTACAGTAGGAGATTGAGGCTCCAAACAGAACTGGCAGACGGAACAAAGGAAGGAAATCAGAGATAAAAATACTATTTTCCTCCTACTGTGTGCTGATGTCTTTTATATTTCATTTTGGCAAAATGATAACTATAATCCAGACATATGCCAGGCTCCATTTTACAATGAAATATCTAGCTTTCTCATAAAGCCTTGTCCCCCGTGTATCAGAGACATGCTTTACTCTTTACCTTCCCCATCACTGGTTGAGGCTCCAACTTGCGAAAAGAATTTTATAATTAATTATTACAGGCAGGATACTCAATGCTCCCAACATTTCCCAGGGGCAACGAGGGACGCTTCAGTTTTTGTCATCCGGTACTGATGGTTTTACTATCTACACAGCTTGAAATACTTCCAGACAGAATGAATGTGACTCTACCCTGAAACAACAGTTTTAATATTAAAATGACATTTACTAGCGATACTGCACAGGTGCTGTAATCCAACAACCAATCAGATGTCTGCTTTGTCATCTTCTAAACTGTACTAGAAAAAACACAGCTAGTATCTGGATTGGTTACTATGGGTTACAGCACCTATTTGCATAGTTGCTCCTATATCTGGTTCACAAATATCCTCCATGTTTGTAAGTCATGTAGAATAGAATTATTTCCCTACAGGGGTGTAACTAGGCTTTCGTGGGACCCATAGCAACATTTTGTAAGGGCACCCATGTTATGCCCAAGGGTCAAAAAACTCATTCACATGGGGATTTGGCACAGGAGCCCCTGCCCCCAGCTGCGGGTCCCTTTGCAGCCCCTCTATTTAAATATTAATGCTTGGGAAAGCTTGGAATGCATCCCACCTTTATGGTAAATGACAATTTAGACACTAGGGGCCTCATATACATTTAGGAGCAAAGCAAGGAAAAAATGCTTTGGGACAAACCATGTTGCAATGCAAGGGGTGCAAATGCATTCATTTAGTTTTACATGCAGGGACAGCACCGACTGCTTTTGCATATAGCACACAAATACTGTACAGCGTCACTTTTACACTGCAATTTAGAGTTGAACTAGGACATTCCCCCTCACAACTCTAAATCTTGCCCCCTGGTTTTATTGGGGGCTTTTTGTGACGACATTTCGTTTTGAGTGCTAGCAGCAAAAAAGCTTTTCGACGCTCGGTGAATAGATTTATTTTGCCATCCCCATTAGAGGTCTGTGGAGATGGCGCTAAACAGCTGAAGAAGTGTTAAGGCTGGATAAGTCTCTGATTTCTCTGCTGTTAAGCCTTTTGTTAAATAGGACAAATCGGTTAAAAAGTCTTCTTCTAGACCGGTCGCCAGATATACACTCTTCACTGCTTCATAAAAAGACCCGTTAGATTGTAAGCTCCACTGGGGAAGGGTCTTAAGTGATTGGCTAACCATTGCTTCAAAGCTGAGCAATAGGACTAAGTCAAGGTTAATAACAATATCACACATGGAAATTTAAATTTGCCAACATTTGTCTCTCTCCTAATTTAGGATTAACTCATTCCAGTTCCTTAAGAACCGCAATAACAGATATATTGGTGGTTATCTGTCCTTGTAAAATAGCACAGCACAATAAGGCGAGAGACCTAGGCATGCTTGAAGAGGTGCAGCAGGAGATGTATAATATGCCTCAAGCAGGATAAGCTCGTTGGAGGCGGAAGCCCTCACTGTGCCATTTTTCAGCCATGCTGATAAAAATAAAACTGATCTGTCAGCATAGATAAGTTCCCCAAGCCTTATAATCCACTGCGTTCATTGGTTTTTCATATATTTGCTCTAGTGCAGGCGTTTCATACATCTGTAATAACTGCTACTGGTCCTATCAGCAGTACACACTATTGATCACCGTACAACAATGCCGCTTTCAGTGTCACGTCTTGTAAGGCTAAGGATAACAATTATTTCTCTAGGGCTTATTTAATAGAATAGTGCTAGTAAAACACATGTTCTGTAGCCCATAGCCACCGGTCACATCCTCGTTTTTATTAGTCTTTTGGCTACAACAGTTTGCTAATAGGTATGGGTGACAACTCACCAACCATGTTATACCATGTTTCTAAGTAGGCCCCTTAATGATCCATAGACATTGTGTGTGGGGCATTTAATACCTAGGTCAGTTAGATTTGTAGCTTTGTGAGCCCCTTAATATTTATTTCAATATAAAACTTGAGCAACATAAGTGTTGGCCAATTAATTGCTTTGATGCCATTGCTTTCTTTAAAAGACAGTTTCTTATTTATTTTCCCCTGCACTCAGGGGAGGCAGCCATTCTCTGGACTCAACCAACGTTTAGAGAAGACCACCTATAAATTACAGATCAGTGCTCTAGCACCATCATTTGAAAGTAATTTCCCGGGGGACACATTGCTGCTTGCAGGGCTGGTGCTGGCATCTCCACACCCCTCAGTTGATGGAGATTGCCCAGTGCAGTGAAGTTCCTTTGGGCTCTCTTCAAAGCAGGGACTCTGATGTTAAGTGGGCAGGTCGTCCGCGCGGCAAATAATGTTTTCCACGCAGGCAGGCTGGCGGGGCGGTGAGCTTGGTAAATGAGGCAAAAGGGTGCTCTGCTTACCGGGCTTACCAAGCTTATTGTGTTCCACCAACCCTGGCTGCTGGGCCTCTCACAGTGAATATAGTCTTGGCGAACCTTGCTTAACCACAATCGCCATAATATCATTTGACTTTAATAATAATGTCAGGGGCAAACGCAGGATTTGTAGAGGGGGGTTTCCACACCATGTCGCCAGTGGGCGTGACGAGCATGCATGGGGGCGTGGCTATAATTTTAGACAATGCTTGGCTGCTCTCCAACTCTTCCTATCCCTATAATATACATGGGCAATGCTGCATGTACTGTTAGATACACGCAGCTCTCCCTTTTCAAGCAGAGCTGTGTGAAGCGGGAGCAGGGTCCAGCCACCTCAGTTATACAGTCCCCCAGGCTTGGAGGAGGGTTTCTAGGCCCTAGGAAACCCCCCTCGGTTTGCCTATGAATGTGCTTTTCGCATTCCAAATATTTCTTTTTAATAAATAATAATTTATAAAACCTATCAACGATGAATACATGGTAAGAATTGCAGCTAACATGTACTTAGGATCAGTACTGAGACAGAGGGCGTATCCAGGGACACAAGAGGCAAATCAAAACGTGTGTAAATGGTGGTTGTACTTTAAGGAGTCACATAATTTGCTAAAGCTGCAATGTTCTAGTATATTTCGTGCATGGCAAATTGCCTGTCAGCATTTGTTGTGATTTCGTTAAAACCACCAATTATAACCCAGCAACAGATTTCACATAATTAGTCCGTCTACTGCGATCCATTTTTTTCACTTTGAAATATAGTGCACAACACCTTACATATTAGATGAAAGCGTCTCTATCCCAGTTATTTGCAGGTCAATTTCTAATGTCATTTGTCACTGCAATTGTAGGTTTCATACTCCACGCTTGCAACATCGAATTTTCATTGAACTTTAGACTCTAATATTCAACAGAGACAATTAGTATGGTTTTACAGGGGGGGGGGGGGGGGGGAGTTAAAGCAGGTTTCATTTATTAGCTGTTGATGCCACCCTATTGTAGACAAGCAAAGAGTCTATTACATACTGAGTGGGTAGTAATTAGGTGTACCTGGCCCTGCCACGTGATTGACAGTTCAATCAGTAACAGCATCATATGTGCAGCGCTGTTTATACCAGGTAGGCAAACACGTGTGATGTGTGAGTGTGTGTGTGATGTGTGAGTGTGTGTGTGTCTGTGTGTGTGATGTGAGTCTGTGTGTGAGTGTGTGTGTGGTGTGTGTTTGATGTGTGTGTGAGTGTGTTTGTGTGTGTCTGTGTGTGTGATGTGAGTCTGTGTGTGTGGTGTGTGTTTGATGTGTGTGATGTGAGTGTGTGTGTGATGTGTGTGTGTGTGTGTGTGTGTGTGTGTGTGTTCTGTGATATGTGTGTGTGTCTGTGTGATATGAGTGTCTGTGTGAAGGGGTATAGGAGCCGGGGTGGGCAGTTTCTCCTCCATGATTGCTGTTGGATGGCCAAAGACTGTATTTCGCCCCCCCCCCCCCCCCCATGAACTTCTACACAAAAGCCTTCATGCTACTTTCTGAAGCCACGGTATTTGTTCTAAACTTGTGAAACTTTTTTTAAATTATAGATTGTCTTAGTATAACTGCCAATTGTTCTTTAATGTTCTTTAATATAGACTGCCTTAGTATAGATTTAATACAGATTGATTGATTTGTTTATTTAGAAAACTCTGAGTGTTCTGTTCATAAACATTTAATAATTAACCTGTATTGATGAACTTTACGTTTACCCTGAATTACGTGCGGTGCTTCCAGTAACAGTGAGTCAGTGACTATAGATGTAAAAGAATCTCCCAATCAAATGAGATTATGCTGTCAACAAAATAAACTAGGTTAATGACTATGAACAATGCTAATTGGTAGTTAATATTAACAATATTTATTTAACAATGTATAAATAAATTGTTTTAGTAAAATAAACAATGAAACTGGTCCAACCCCGGAAATACTGACAAAAATTAACATAGGATTGGAAGTCTTTGTATATCTACAGTTGCAACTGTCGTAAAATAAGATACCAAACGCGAGAAAAAGGGGGCTCCAAGAACTGTAGTAGTCCTTGGACTTTTGCCCCCGCCCCATGAAAATGTTCATTACTGCGCCCGTGTGTGTGTTTGTGTGTGTGTGGGTGTGTGTGTTTTTGTGTGTGTGGGTGTGTGTGTGTGTTTGTGTGTGTCTGTGTGTGTATACGTGTGTATGTGTTTGTGTTTGTGTGTGTGTGTGTATACGCGTGTTTCTGTGTGTGTTTGTGTGTGTGTATATGTGTGTGTGTGTATGTGTGGCTGTGTGTCATTATGTGTCAACCACAGGCAGGGGAGTTTACTGCACAGAGCCATCGTCAAGGTATCCAACACAGTGTACCATGGGTAGAGGTAGGATGCCATGTCTACATAGAATAACACTGTATTCATATAAACTGCTGACACATTATGGCGTTTTGTTAGCTTTAAGCAGCAGTCGGCTCAATGCAGACAGTAACCTATTCTCCTGTGCAGTTAATCACACCGCATTTTATACTATACTAATATGTACTCCATCATCATAGCAACACATTTCTCTTCTATCAAATGTGAACCTAATTTAATAGGAAACATTGTAGATTTATGATTTCATTTTATACATCCTATATGAGTTACTCTGAAAATAGAAAGAAAAATCAAATTATTGTTAATGTATTCATTCTTAAAGAATATAATAAACTTTTTTCTACTTTTTATTAGCGCACTGACTGCTGACGCACTAGGCATATGCATAGAAACAAGCTCCCCCTAGCTGTCCTAATTGAAACATTCCTGGGATAGATTTACTAAAACTTCTAATGGGAAAAGTGGATGTGTTGCTCCAGCAACCAATCAGATTGTAGCTATCATTTTCTAGACTCTACTAGGTCAATGTTAACTAGAATCTGATTGGTTGCTGTGGGCAACACCTCTAGTATTCCTTTGTGAAGTTTAGTAAACATACCCCCTGTTCTTCATAGTATAACCTTGTCATTATCAGCAGTTTATTTCAGCAAAGTGTGCATCGATTTTGTACTTTACAGTCATACCTCCTCTATATCTGCAGGGCGTACATAGCGAGCTGTATTCTTTTTCACTCCTGGGGAGACATCTTCCATCTCTAAGGGGTGACTCACTAATGGTCTGTCTACCTGTATAGTTATATTAGCAACTTGCTCTGCCAGTTTCTGTGCAATGAATCTTTTATGCTGCTATTCCGACTTCATGCTCTGCTTACTAATTCATGTCATTTCTTCCTGTCTTCTCCAGACGCTGTATTACTGGTATTCTAGTCTCAAAATAAATAAATACAATTAAAGATAAGCAAAGCATTCAGCAAATGTCACTTTCTATGACTATAATCTTTTATTTGTGGTCAGCAAATTGGGTTGCAAACGTCAGGTTGAAACAAAATGTAGTTTGGGTACAAAAATGTATTTTAAAATATTGCTTTAGTTTAAAAAAAAAAAAAAAAAAGCAAACCCCCCCCCCAAAGGGCAGAGTTTAACAAAATGTATAATGATTGTTATATCCTAAAGACATTCTTTTGAATTACTGCTCATGAAAGTTTTGTGGAGATCTAACCATTATGTCATTATCAATTCAAGCGAGAAAGACCTCAGTCCTGGTGGGGCTGCTTCCTGGTTGGGCAGCCTAGGAGGCATGTGACCGCCCGGACCAATAGGAAATCTATGATCTGTACACTCGCTTTTCTCCGCCCACAATTCAGCTCAGGTGGGTCCGTGAACATAGTTGCCAATTCCGCTTATAACAAGCGGAACTGGGCTTGTTTTATTTGTAAGTTCAAATACAAAAGTGGAAGCTGCTCAAATCAATTTATAGGCCATAACAGGTGCTTGAAAGGGTGGGGTTATCCTGCAAGGAACATACACACAACATTTTTTTTATTTGTAAGTTGCGGGGTTTTTCTGCTTGCCGCGGGTTGCGGGTTTTTGGGCTTTACAAGCTCGGGCACATTATTTTTTTTAGTTTTTCATTTCAGAGTTGGCAACCCTGGCCGTGAAAAGCGTGATGGAGTCGGAGACCCATCCACCCCCAGCAACATCACCCACCCAAGGGAGACTTGGGCCTGTGTATATTTGCCCATCCAGTCACCCCTTGTCAGCCCTGTCAATTATCACAAATAATCCATAGTTGCCTTCTCCCAAATTTCTGGAAGTCCTCCCAGACTCCTGGAAGAGCAGGGCAACCCCCCAGATCCTGACCAGTTTGCTAAGTTAAATGGAGGAGGCGGGGCATATTACAAATCTTGCGTCATTGTGGTCCTGCCTCCTGTTGGTATAGGGCAAAATGGTGATGACAGCTTAGGATGGGGCTTAGTAACACGATTCTCCGAGCTCCGCACCCCACACGCCCACTTGCCCCGGAACCTGAATTTACAAAGTAGGGAAGTATGAAATAATCTTTCAAATAGAACCTCAACAGTTTCAATTGTCTCTTAAAAGATAAACACTTAAATGGAAATGTTCAATCAAATCAAAGTTGTTCCTTTCCAAAAATCAGCATAAGGCAAAAAAGCGCACCCTCCCATGGGCTGGAGTGTGACTGCTTTTTACTGATGCACAATTGTCTGCACCTACAGCGTGCAGTAAGATTACCTGGTAGAGGAGAGGACATGGCCATACTTGCATGGCTCTCTGAGTGTTGAATGTACTTATTGCCGTACCTGTTGTTTCTTTGTACATACTGATAGAATAACAGGAGATGGAATTGCAGCAATTAGCTGATCATATTTTTGCCATTATGCCCTCTAAAAGGGTTTCTATAAAACTGATCAGCCAGTGTTCTCTGTGAGTGATGTATTAAATGCTGTTTTTCAGCTGAGAGATATCTGCAAAAGGCAATTTATGTATCATTAAAACAGCAGGTAAACTACACAGAAATCAATTTAGTAAACAGAGACAAATGCTGATCATTATATTCAGAAAATAAAGTGTTGAATAGAATGCATTATATAGTATACAATAGTATACAGCAATAAGATAATTACAATGTTTTGCCATTTCAGAGGGAGGCAGTGTCAATATGTTCTTGATGATCAGTAGTTGGAACAGGGCATGAGCCAGTCCTATAGACCATTCAAGTTAGTAAACTAATTCACAGCACATTATAGTATAGAAACTTAACAGGAAGCTTTGAGATAACAAGTCGGAGATTCCAGATGGTGCGAGTGTCATAGGTCACTTCAGTTTGTAGAATAAATACATTACTGACTGTGAAGATATTTCTCAGTAAACATGTTTATGGTTTAGAAGATGAAGGGAGGAAGCGTGATTTTCCCTCTCTTCCCATTCTATTTTCTGCAAATGGCTAGTGAGATGTACATGATGACAAATTAAATATCCCATACTTGCCCAATCTCCCAGAATGTCCGGGAGACTCCCGAATTCTGGGTAGGTCTCCTGGGGGGTAAATTTATCAAGCTGCAGTTTTGAAAAAGTAGAGATGTTGCCTATAGCAACCAATCACATTATATTTATCATTTATTTACTACATTCTACAAAGTGACAGCTAGAATCTGATTGGTTGCTATAGGCAACATCTACACTTTTCAAACCCGCCAGAAATTCACAGCTTGATACATTTACGCGCTGGGGTCCCTGGAGAGCAGGCCATTCACCCGCATCCTACGGGAGTCTTCATGACGCAATTCGCTGTGAATCGCATAGTTTTGCCCCTGCTGTGGCAAAATGTTGCTTTCACAAAATTGCATTGCAGGGCCAAAATAATGCGATTCGCCGCACCTAGACCCCTCCATTCTCACAGTTTTCTTCAAGAGTAAAGAGTTGGCAAGTATGATATATCCATACCTCCAAACCGTCCCAATTTCAGTGGGACAATCCCAATTTTAGGACTGTGTCCCGCTTTCCCACCCGGGAACATGTTTGTCCCACAGGTGGGTATGTTGGGGGAAGGGAGGTATTTAATGGGCAACCCAGCACTTTATAGTGCTAAGCAGTGCTCTGGAGGTGCGGTCGTGCCCTCGTTGTGACGTGGCAATTCCCCCGTTGTGACGTGGCAACGCATCCCTGTCCTGCTATCGGGGACAGACATGTTGGTAGGTAGGTATAAATCTGTACAGTGGTTGAAGGGGTAAGTTAGAAGTAGTGGTATGGAAAATGTAAGTGAATGGGATTTGAAAGATTTACAATGAAAGCAGTAGTAAAAGTGTAGGTATTGCATACCACCGTATACCAGCCCAATTCGACCACTGTCCGTGTATACTATATATACTGTACATGTAGATACAACGCTTCTTTAGGGAAACTTAACTTTCCATCATGATAATGCATCATTGATCCCACATTATAACTGCATAACATGAGATACTGGCACTTTGCCTTCATAACTGCAACAAAGCTGCACGTGGTCAGTAGATAGCTTAGTAGAAATTATATTTTTAAAAATGAGGCCACGTAATGTTCCAAATAAAAATCATTTTCTGCATCTAAAAACACTGTTCCACCTTGGATTGCAAGGGGATTTTCTTTTCTGATTTTCAACACTTTAGCATTTAAATTTATTTTAAAAATATATTTCTCTTAGATACATGACAGATGTGTGAATTGAACTCAATGCTAATGTTATGTGCGTATTGTCGCTAACCAATAACGATTGTCGAACCTCGATTTGTGTTTCCAACGCACAAAGATTTATTCGCAAATAGTAGAATAATATGCTCAAGCGAAGTGATAATAAGTACAGCCGTTACTTATCGCAGGCGCTCTGGATCCAGTGTACAGTCATTTAATCCTGAAGTCTGGGGACAAGATGTCTGAACACTAGATGTGAAGCTGCTGCTTATATACACACACAGAAATACAGTAATACAATGAAGGTGGTATAGCTTGCTTCTATTGGTCCAGGTCTCAGGAAGGTCCAAGGGGTTGTCAATCATTGGCTAGTTCATCCTAAGGAATCCAAAGGAGGGGGTCACCTCTCCAGGGGGTATGCTCGGCTCTTCCCGCCAAGATTCCTTAGTCTTAAGTAATTCATAATTCCCTATCATTCATAACTTGTGTATGCACTCTGCGATTTCTTTGCAGAGTGAACCAAACAGTAGCAAATGTAAAGAGGTTTATTATGATACCACTCATGATATGATTCCTTCAACCTGTTCCGTATATTTCACTAATATGCATGTAACTTTAATATAACATATAAATACTACTATATTTCGACATAACTGACTATCTGTTGCAACTACCATTAATGTGTACTATTTTATAAGTATGCGTGTTTGTGCGAATGTATGGTAAAAGACCAATTACTGTTGCTGCCACGTGTAGTGGATGTGTACGCCCTTTCACACCGTAGCGTGCCCATGTACGTCGTAGCATACCGTACGCATCTATTCAGACAAAGACAACCAATTTTGCTCGACTTTAATTGAAATGACTTTATCCAATTTGCTGACTTCGACACTAACTACACTGCATTTCCGTTACATCTAAAAGCAATAAAAATACAACAACTTTGCTTGAATTAAAAGTTGTCTGAAGGTTGGCCATCATTTCAGAGATGGTTGAAGCCATTCATTGTGTACTCTTTGTACTCTGAATTAGATAGAATTTAAGGAGACAGCCAAATGGCCTCGCTCGCCCACACAAAGGGATTTATTTAAAGAGTTCCTGTGACCTACACACAGTGGAGGCAATCAAACTGTGGGCGGAATCAATTGCAGCCAATCACTTCACTAGGATATAGCATCTTCATTAAGGCATGAGACACAGAATGCTTCATGCTAGTGATATTACTAATTTCTAGTACATTGATGGGCTGCATTCTCATAAAATGTATTTCAATCCACTGGAATCGCTTCTGTGTAAGTAGATGACAGATACACTTTTATGAGATGGTGCATTCTGCACTAATGTGTTATAAACTATAGCAGCCTACACTATAAAACAATGGAATCTGATTGCTTACTATCATCATCATCATCATCATTTATTTATATAGCACCAAAAAATTATGTAGCACTTTACAATTGGGAACAAACACAGTAGTAAAACAATATTGGGTTACATATACAGAAAAGCACAGTGGCTTAGTGGTTAGCACTTCTGCCTCACAGCACTGGTGTCATGCGTTTGATTCTTGACCATGGCTTTGTCTGTGTGGAGTTTGTATGTTCTCCCTGTGTTTGCATGGGTTTCCTTCGGATGCTCCGGTTTCCTCCCACACTCCAAAAACATACTGGTAGGTTAATTGGCTGCTATCAAAATTGACCCTAGTCTCTTCCTCTCTGTCTGTCTCCCTCTCTGTGTGAGTGTGTGTGTCTATATTAGGGAATTTAGACTGTAAGCTCCAATGAGGCAGGGACTGATGTGAATGAGTTCTCTGTACAGCGATGCGGAATTAGTGGCGCTATATAAATAAATGATGATGATGAGAGCTACGCTTTCAATCTATAGGACAATGGGAGTTGGATACATGAGGATAAGTCTACATGTTGTATTTTGGTGTAGCCAGACTGCAGTGTATTTATGAACACTGCTCAATATTTTTAAACAATCCCCAACCAACATAATGTGTACCGATGTAATGCTTGGTGATGCATTTAGTCATCGACTGAGTATATATTGCATAAAAATGCCCAATATAACATCTTTACTGTGTGCTATTAAATCTGCAAAATATTAATTTGCAATGACAGTTTTTCCTTTAAAAGATGACACGGTTGATTAACAATGACAAAATACAGACTGCGTCAGCTAATGTTGGCTACACGTACACAGAACAAATCACATGATTTGAATGAAGATCAAGGCAGTTTGTCTGAAAATATTGCGGTTCATTTGTGTGGGTATTAAAACTGCCTCCGCTGAAATATAGACAGAACATTAGCTCAATAAATGTGATTCTATTTGAAAGTAATTTCCTTATGTACAGCAAAAACGACCCAGCTTTATACATTGCCTTAGCTTTGTAATTTAAGACACGAGGCTTCGTCTCCGACTAGCCTGTAAGAATTTGCTTTACTGGTGTGTAGTAGAAAATATAGGTTAGCTTATCTCAGCCTGAGGTAAATAACACGCAGTGGAAACCGTGGATTGGACATATGATAAATAAATGGTATTTTGCTGGCAAATTGTTTCTAGTGTGTTTCTTCGGTATGTGTAAATTTCTCTAGTAGTGGCTGCATTATAAAGATTACATCCCACATGGATTCGGTTGAGTAGTAACCAGTCAATGGGATCTTCTGGAACTCTTAAGGTGCTGGAATGTGTCAAAAAAAGAAAATGGAATTCCAGAATTTTGGGCCCAAAGGTCTGCGACAGTCTGAGCTGGACCATCAGGCAACCTAGGCTAAAGCACAGCGGACACTGAAGAGCCCTGATTACAATAACCCAGTGTGTTTTTTGACAAATGGAGTGGGGAAATGCCTAAGGCCCATTGAGTCTTAATCATGCTCTGACAACAGTCACCGGGAGACCTTCTCACTGTGTTCCTAACTGCAGAAAGTACATGTTTCCCAAGTCTTATACATCTCTCAGTGGTTACAATGTGATACCTGATTCAGTGCTATTTTAAATAGACTTTTGAAAATGCTACTTTTTACAATTCCTGAAGACCCCATCCTAGAACTAGGGGCCTAATTCATTAAGGATCTTAAGAAACTTCTTATTTCAGTCTCCTGGACAAAACCATGTTACAATGCAAGGGGTGCAAATTAGTATTCTGTTTTGCACATAAGTTAAATACTGACTGTTTTTTCATGTAGCACACAAATATCAACTTTAAATTTCAGTGTACAAATAAGCTATGAAGTATTTGTGTGCTACATGAAAAAACAGTCAGTATTTAACTTATGTGCAAAACAGAATACTAGTTTGCACTCCTTGCATTGTAACATGGTTTTGTCCAGGACACTGAAATAAGAAGTTTCTTAAGTTAAGATCCTTAATGAATCAGGCCGTAGGTCCTAAAATCTAGTTCCCACAAATCCATTATTTATGAAGTGTTCCTAATTTCTTTAAATTTATTCTTGAATTAAATGGACAAGGGGGCAATATTCCTGTTTTTAGTTTATTTGACATGAAATAGATGTCACAGATATATATGTATCTATTGTTTGTAACAAATGCTCATTAATGTGTTTATATAACAAAACAACAGAACGTATCTCTTCCGTATTGATTGGAAACTATGTGTAAATCAGCCCAGAATGGTATAAATCATCTTAGACTAAGGGCCATCACTATTAGGCACTATTTTCAGCACCATTAAAAATAATTGCATTTTGTGTCTTCAGTAAGCTGTATAGCCACTTAATTAAGCAGGATAATGGGATGACATACAATATATGCAGGTCCAGTTCAAAGGTGAATCTTCTGTGGTTTAAGGGGTTTTGTAGAACAAGTTCATCAGTAATAAAAGTAGTTTATCTAGAAATCTGACTTTTCTAAACTGAAGCATTTGTTAGGGCGCGATCTGGAAGTTAGCAGTTAGCACTATTCCAATATATATTTTTTTTTTTAAAAAAAAATAATTTATTATTTTAAAAAGGCAATGAATTGATGGGTATAGTTTAACCTCTTTCCGACCACCTGCTGTACCTATTTATATTGCCATAGTCTGCAACTATGTCTTAAAGCAGAACAATGGCCAATGGTAAAACATAAGCCCAGGTTATCAGTGATAGCTTAAGGTCTAGGAAGTTAGTCATTCAATTTTCTGCTCTCCTAATTGCTCATGGCTGAGCACAGTGTTCAAAATGAGCGAGTCACCCAGCACTTTTGCATTCATTTATGGGTGCGAGGTAGGAGACCCGGAGATACCACTATGACATCACCAAGAATCATTTTGATGAGAGGAATCTGTTAGAAGTGTAAGTGTTAGTCCAAGTCGGATCTCCCCTGACTCCTTCCTTATTAGATAATGGGCCTGATTCATTAAGGAAAGGAAATGAGTAACTTTGTCCTTTGGCAAAACCATGTTGCATTGCAGGTGGAGTCAAATTTACAATGTGATGGCAGATTTATATTTGAGGTAGGGCATGTCCTAGATCAACTTTAAATGTCAGTGTACAATTAAAGCTTAAGTATTTGTATGCTACATGAAAAAACAGCCAGTATTTTCCTTTTGTGCAAAATAATTAACTCATGTGCACCCCTTGCATTGTAACATGGTTTTTTGTCCAGGAGAAAACATACTAATTTTTTTGCCTTATTTTCCTTAATGAATCAGGCCCAATGTGTTTGAATCATTTAGCAGTTTGCTTATAAACTTATATTAGAGCCAAATAACACAAGCACTTCTATTGTTGGCTTGCAAGGAAAGTTTTCAGGTATTTGTCTCATTCTAAAGGGTATCCCAAATTAAAAATAACACTTAAAAAGAAATGTTGGAAGTAATAAAAACATATATATAAAAAAGAAAAAATGTGTAGAAAATAACATTTGAAAAGGAAAATAAATAAAATGAAACCCCCACCTTAACTTTTGCAGTTACACCACTGTGTCATATTTGAATTAGATGCCAACATTTTTAAATAATCTTTCTTTGCTGCTGATATTGTGTACCCACATGCAAGACCCTGTCTCAGTGGGCCAATAATTTTCCCACCATGCCATGTCTTCTACATTTGACTATAATGTACTTTTTTTGCAAGTACAACTCTTTAATAAATATTAACTTATAAAACCCAGAGACCTAGAACTGTTGGTAGGAATTGAATAAAAAATCCAGAGCAAGAGTAATTGTATTGTTCAATTGTTGCTCAATACTGAGCAATAGATATATTTCAATGGACGAAATTAGGGACAGCGGTAAACTACGCAATTATTTTGTGTTGTTCTAGCAACGCGCCTCTTTGTTCCCTCGTCTTTGCTTAATAGGGACACTAACTAAGATATGTTTCTGCTAACTGTATTATTTTATTCCATTTAAGACCACTGCAAATAATTGAAACATGGTGCTGTACAGCATGAGCAGTGTAGGAGTGATAATATGGTAAAATGGATCTTATTATCGTAGCATCAAACACACCAGGGAGGCAGTTTCAATGAGCTGGTTACCGGTGAAGTAATGATTGCAATATTTCAAAGACACTATATAGATAGCAAATATCATTGCTTAAATGGCATTTATCAGGATAGATATGCAAGCTATTATCCGCTATAAAGAATACATGATTCTGTCATTGTGGGATAAAATTGTATTAAAAACGGTCTTGTTCAAAAGATGAAGTGAATACAAGGAGCGCTTGAAATGGTATAAAGGAAATCAAAATGCCAAAGTGACCATGCATATTAGAAAAGGCTGCAGTCAAAAAGACATTTTAAACCAGTGAGATTGAGGCTTTTCAAAAGAAAATGGAGTTTGAAATTGAAAATTCTTTTAACATACATAAAAAGTATTTTCAGTGTATTTGTGTTATATTTATGTAACAATTAACTATATGTTTTTGCTGTGGTTTTTATCTTCTTCTTGCTTTTACCTGTAGCATTAGTAAGCTTAATAATTTATAGTTACATAACTACACACTTTTCAATACATGCATCTCCAGCATTTTAGATGTTGGTGGGGGGCAGTGAGAGTAAAGCAAGGGTGTGCCAAGGGAAAGATTGTCTTATTATAGAAGCTCTGGAGCAAAGTGAATTTAGGCAGAGGAGAGCATGATTAGGTGGATAGCAAGGTGTTGGTTAAACTGGGGTCTTCCCTATAGGTAAGGAGACAGGCTTAGGCAGTCCATAGGGCTTACATGAGATAGACCATCTAACCATCCCATTCTGCGACTAAGCAGCAGAGGGTAGTCTAGTGAGTGCTTACTTTCTGTACTGTAAGTGTTTAGTTCTCAGGTGGTCCTCATGGCTTTGGCGTACCTGTCTCTGTAGCTGGTGTTACCAGTTGGGGAGGGTATCAGTGGTTTATATGTGTTATTGTTTACTGTTATGTTTTCTAAACATTTAATTCAATGCAAACTAAAACAATAAAAGTCATGTAACCTGGTATGTTTATTTAGATCATACTCTGCCGTTGTACCAGAATCTGCAATACCTTAGTCATGCTCCTACTGCACCATGCTGCTCATAGCGGTGTTACCTTTCCTGCCAGCTTCTAACTGCTGTGCTTTGTTCAGATAATACTTGTCCACCCCCCTCCACATCCTGTCCAACCGGCACATTTCCTAGTGAAGTGAGCAGAATGAGAGGCTCCATAATCACCTGGAATCGCGTCATTTTGGCCCCATCCCGAGGCAAAATGACAATAAACCCCTCATTGCGTCACGTGTCGGGGCCAAAATGATGTGATTCTCCAAGCCCTGCCTCCTTCACGCTTTACCTGATCTCCGGGATCTCACGGAGGGGAGGTGTAAAATGTTGGCAAGTATGGGTTAGATTCATGCCCATGCCTGTTTTCTCTTATATGTTGTGTGGCTCAGGACATGTGGCCTGTGCCAGTTCATTAAGGATTGCTGTGTACAGAATTTTGGCTTCTATGTTGCTGTTATCCAGTCAATGTCCCTTCAAAGTTTAGTCATACAAATAGGAATGAGTTAAAAGGTCCATCGAATGCAACTGAAGGGTTGCATTCACCAATGTATCTCTTGTTCCTATTATTTCTTTCTTGTCAGCTGCTGCCTAGAAGTGATCCCCATGACCACCTTGAAGGCAGAAGTGCAGGGAGAGAGTGTGAAAAGTATGTGGCAGTAGGGATAACATGGAGGAGTATGGGGCCCCTTCAGAGATGTACTGTGGTAGGGGGTGGCTGTGCGTACCAATAGCTTTATATTGCTATGTGTTGTCAAACCCTCTAGTAACAACCCCTCAGGCTGCCAAAGCTGCACACACAGCATGGGAGGGGGACGGGGTGCCAGTGCAGTTACGCCTTCTAGGCAGCATCGACTTTTGCAGCTAGCTTGTCACCACAGCACCGGCTTTTGCAGAAGCTGCACAGGCAGCCTAGAGGGCAGCCCATAAAAAAGCAGCCAAACTGGGGCCCAGGAATCCCCTCAGTGGCCCTACTTGTAGAGGGTCCCCACCACAGGCAGGACTCCTGTTAAACTCAATGCCCCAGATGAACCCGTATCAACTGCATACATAGGGTGTCAAAATTAGTATTTTTCATATAACTTGATTACCCTTTGCTTGCAGTTTAGCACATATATGCACATTGCCACATATTGAATTCTCATCTATTTTGTTTGTATATAAAGTTTGTTTTATCTGTGTTTCTTCAATCATTAAACTGAATCCATCGCTCTTCTATTCAGAGCTTATTTAACAATTGGATTGCCAATACTGACGTGCAAGTAGCAAAAAGGTTTTTGTTTAAAATTGTATCCATTTTCTGCTGATTACTAATGTAATGACACATATTGCAGTTCTGAGCTTCTGTGGATCTGTTAATGAAGCAAAAATGTCCAAAATAATATCAGACAGATAAATTGTATTCACTGCACTCTGCAGTATTCGATTGTATCTACCTCTTTTGAATTTTAAATGTCATTGGGATTTATACAGTATACTTACATTATTAAAATAGCAGTTCAGCAGCTTATTTTGACCTTGGATGGATAACAATGTGATTTAAAACCAAAGTTAAATTACTATTCACATAAAATATTGGTTAGCAGTACAGTGGTCCACCTCAAACCCCTCTAATGGGTCTCCTTTGTACTGCACAACAGATGAGGTACAGGGGAGATAATAAGCATTTCAGTGTACTGATACGTGTTATAATAAGCTTAGATACAGATGTAGCACAATTCTTTTCTACAAATGGTGTGATTGAGCTACCCTGAGCTGTGATTGATAAGTTCGATCCCTGCACTGTCCTTGCTTGCTCACAGGAAAACCTATTGCAATCTTGTGTGGTTATGAGCAAACAGCTGTGCTCCATCTACATATTGTAAACCGCCTAACGGTTGATAACTCTACCTTTAACTTATTTCGCTTATCAAGAATTATAAGACCAATATTTATTATGCGCTCTATTGACTTAGGTGGATCGGGCTCATGTGATAATAGTGTAGATAGATGTTGTCACAATCCCCTGAGGAAAGCTGCGAGACAGGTGAAACGCGTTGAGTACGCCCCCCCCCCCTTTCATGTCATACAGGAAGGAACACAGACTTGCGTTCCACAGTGGAACGCACCTCGGACCGATCACCACTTCACACTGCTATCCTCATACCCGTCTGCCTACACAGAGGTAAAGATCACATCCACCCGTTCACCTGGACAGGTGGACAGGACTCACAAGCTGCACCACCTTCCTCCATATCTGGGACGGTTTATATCTGAAGGACCAGCGAATTAAAATTGGGATAAGAGCCCTGGTTTATTCCACCTCATCTTCGCCTCCTATGACTTTTTTTTCCATTCACTTCATACAGGCATATTGTTGGATGTTTCATAACCTATCATAGATTGGACTGGTATTAGGTTGGCATCACGTGATGACCGTCACTTATTGCACTCTATAACATTTTTGATCCATATATGAAAATGGGACTGTTTATATTTTGATAGTATCAGTATATCGTGAATTAATCATGTTAATTTAATAGCTGTGGTCGCATTGTTGTATTATGTTTATCTGTGTGTAATTTAGCCTTATATGTAGCTAAATAAAACACCTTCATTTTATCACTTCTTCATCAGTACGATTGTCCTAGCAGATAAATAAGGAGTAAATCCAGTGGCATCACTCTCCCCATCCAATTAGTCACAAATTCCAATTTAGTGAGACAATCATAAGTCCCCAATCTACACTATTATCACACAAGCCCGATCCACCTAAGTCAATAGAGCGCATAATAAATATTGGTCTTATTACTTTTTCAGGGAGGGTTACCCTGTATTATTGCAGCTCTTGCATTTTGGAAGAGAGCGCGGTCCTATTATTGTTATTTCGCTTACTAATAGTTACCTAATCGCAATGAAATAAAGACACGGGCACTTGTTTGGCGTATGAAAGGTCACAAAAATGTATTGAAAAATAAATTTCATTCAGAATGGTGGCCAATAAATAGCGACACCAATCAGCCTTCAGCCATATCCATTAATCATAAACTTATTGAAGTAAATATTTGGACACTTCTAGGCAGTGGAGCCCAGCTCTACCCCGATTGGTTCATTAGCTGAGGCCCGGCCAACCAAATGGTGCTCCCCAACTACCCCCAGGGTAGTAAACTAATTGAACATCCCTGTTAGGGGAGAGTGCCCAAAACACAACCCGAATGTGTCTTTATGGCCGCTGATTGGACTGCTTTCCATCAACTGGACCTTTCAGGAAGGAAAGAGGCTGATTCAACAAGCAAAGCAGACAGACAAACCAAACAGAAGGGGCCTGGGTGCACGGAGAACATTCCAGAAGGCAAGAGAAGTCTAATTGTCACTTACCGCACTTACAAGCCTTCCCCCACGTAGCTCCTCCCTGATCCCTAAAACTGATTGGCTAATGATTTACAAACCCCTCCATGTTACGTTAAATCTTGCTAAGCTCAATACTTTTTCTTTAATATAAACAACCTGGGTGCTTCTGCTACTTCAGACCAATACCTGCCCTCTGTTATCCTTTCATCACCTGATCACGACTGACACATGTAGAAACTGTGCTTTTAACTTTCTCATACCATCAAAGAACTGAATTTTTTACATGAAATATTTATGACATAATGTCACTCATCCAGTGATTTTATTGACCCTGTGGCGCCCACTACATGGAGTGCCGGCCACTGACATGAAGGGGAAGAGAGACAGGTAGCAGCTTCTTGCCTTTTAGTGGTACGCTGGGAGTGTGGCGCTGGGTTATGATGTCACAGCCAAGAGCACCACTCAAAGTCGGAGGAGCCCCACCTCAGCCTGCCTAGGTAAGAAGCAGCAAGGATGAGGTACTGCTTCCGAGTGGGAGGTGCCTAGGGTGTACCAAGGGCTTGCACTGGCCCTGAGGATATTGTCTGTTAAAGAGCCAAATTGGCAGTTGTCTTGTGAAGATGTTCTCCCCCAGCTATCGTTTAGTCTGTCATGGGGACTGACCTCAGTTTAGAGACAGAATTACATTTTGAAATGGACATTACTTAGGCTTGAATTTTAATTAGTGTTAAAGGTTAACCCCTGGAGTTGTGACTTTGTTTATATTTGTGTAGTATTATTTACAATATTAGTTTTTTTTGGCTGGTATCAAGGATTAGTAACAGGTTGAAGATGATTTACACATATCCAAAAAAAAATTACCCCCACTCCCCACAATAGTGTACATGTCAAATTATTTGAAAACCGTTCCTAGTAAGGCTTTAAAATAAAATTGTTGAAATAAAACATCTAGGAAGATGTATTGTTGAATTATTATTATATCACTGGCAATTTGTGATTAGTGAACATCTTTTCTCAATTTTCATTGGGAATCCCTGAGAAGTCTGTGATTTATTGCATTTGTACAAAGGTATTCATGTAAAGTAATAATGTTACATGGTAGTAGTAGACTAGGATATGAATTAAATCCTGCAGATTATATGATCTTTCGCTACGCTGTCCTGAAATAACACGTGATAACTATATGAATCATAGTGCCACGTCATCTGCTCAACGCTTTTAACGAACACCATGTAATATTTTTTGCTCTCCAAAAAGTTTACGTTTTTCTAAGGGCCTCCAGCTTATGTACAATTCTGAGTACCTTCTTGAAAAACCCAAGTTCCCACATTTACAACTGTACAAGTGTTCTCTCAGGCTGAATAAAAACACCAATTATGGTTCCTCTCGAGATTTTTTTTTTTTCCTCTTCGAAGATCTTCGGCTTGAAGTATGTTTTTTTTCACCATGTCTTCCACTTTTGAGATTCCCTCGGTGTGCAGAATTGACTAGTCACATATTCCCCCACATCTTTTAAAAAGCCTCATAAGCAAATAAAAAAATGAAGCTGTTATGGAATTGTGTCATACCGGAATCTAGACTGAAATCACAGGCTTTTGAAGTATTAAAGAACATATCTTCTGTAGGAAAAAAAAAAGAAAGAATCTGACTGCAGGGTACAGAGAACCTGAGAGTGCGTCCCGCATTCAAAACTGTGCTAAACACATCAATTAATTGGCAACGTAGGACTTCTAGGTAGACGATGAATGCAGCGTATAGAACAACTAAAGAATCAAATCGCAGTGTGGTTACCAAAAGAACAGAGCACACAATGGTAATAATAAACTAGCCTACTCAACTGTATTTTTCTATGTGTGTCATAAGTTATTAAAAGCGGTATCCAGAAGGGAAATGTTTAAAATATGTATAGGATGTATGTTAAAAATACATACTGAATTAAATCACAGTAATTTACCATAATAAATTTATTCTAACCTTAACACTTGTATTTGCTTAATTGTGCCTAGCATAGAGGAATGGATATGCCAAGCAGAGCTTTATGCTATTCCTCTGTGCATGCGATAAGCTGACTTAGGGAATTAGGTGCATCTTCTCTTTGCCAACGCTCTGTGCACGGTGGCAGAGCCGTAACTTAGAATTCTAGCGCCTGGGGCGATAAAGACAAAAGCCGCCCCCTAACACTCAATTTTAACCAAATGAACCTAAAATATTCCTAAATTGCTCCCCCCTTTGGCGTTGCACCCTGGGCAATCACCCCTGTCGCACAGCCCTATTTATGGCCATGCACAGTGGTGCAATGGGCAGCATGGCTGCCCCACAGCACTGGGGTCATGAGTTTGATTCTGACCGGGATCTTATCTGTGGGAAGTTTGTATGTTCTTCCCATGTTTGCATTTGTATCCTTCCGGGACTTCTCCTGAGCTGCCCCCCTGCACTGGAATGACCTCCCTCGCTTCATCCGTCTCTCCCCCAACCTGTGCTCCTTCAAACGGGCACTTAAAACCCACCTGTTCCTTAAAGCCTACCAACCATCCACCTAACCCCTCATCCACTCTTTTCGTTCTCCCTCGCTCCCCTGGTCCCTCTCTTCTCTCCCCCTGCTTCACTGACTCCCTTTCGTGCCTGTTTTTGTTTAACCCTCCCTTAGGATGTAAGCTCTTATGAGCAGGGCTCCCTCCCCTCCTGTCTCCATACCGGTTCTTCTGCTCTGTCTTTACTCCATATGTCTTCCTGGAGTTCCTGAAGGATTGGTACTTTGTGTTTATTGTTCAGTACTTTGTCACCCTGTTTTGTACTACTGTTTGTACTGTGTACGCGCTGTGGAAACCTTGTGGCGCCCAACAAATAAATTATAACAATAATAATAATGTGTGTGTGTTTTGTAGGAAATTAGATTGTAAGCTCCAATGGAGCAGGGACTGATGTGTATGATTACATGTTCTCTGTACAGTACTGCATAAAATGACTGGTGCTATATATATAATAATTATTGCTGCCCTGACCACTCCCCAATGACACAATACAATCACGTCACACAGATGCCATGCCATTAACCTACACCAACCAGCTATTGTATTGTGAGGGAATTATCAACCTTCAATTAGATTTAAAAGGGAGCTCTGGGACAATATAAAGGGATTCTGCGAGAAGATAATACAACCAGTGGAACTTTAATAAATGTTAAGCTCTACCAGTAGACATACTAGCGTCAGCATAACAAACAGGTAAAGACCTGAGAACAAAGATCTTTTTGTTCAATCATACCTTGATACTCACATTAGACAGCTACAGGAAAAAAAATATAGGGTTGGAAGCTCTTTAATTATGAACAATGGTAGAAATATGACTAAATTTGAATTTTAAAGGAAACGTGTTCTTGGATTGTCTAAAGATACGTTGGTGTTCAGCAAATTTTGAGATTCCAACACCAGGAGGTTTGTAGCAGGGACATAAAACTTCCTGGGCAGAAAAATATCTTAACCAATAATTTTCAACTTGATTAATATAAAACACAATAATGTGTAAAAAAAATGTCAAATGATTAAATCAAACAACAAAGCAAAGCAATAGAATTGACTAAACACTTTAAAATATTATATATGATTTTAATAGTATTGAATTTTCAGTGAAAAATTTCGGGGACCCAGGCCAAATACCCTCCCTACTATGCCAAATAAAGCAGCCATGATTGCTAGTGATGGGACAAGAAACAGTATATAGTAGAACCTCTAATAAATGTTTTGGACTTTTATGTATATATAATTAAAACAGCTTAACACTATTTGTCATTAAATTGAATTCAATTAAATTTGGCACTAAAATTCAGATGTTTGAAATTGTATGTGAATTTAATAGTGTTCCTATATGCACCATGAACCTACAAATAGATATGATTAAAGACATGTGTGGGATATTTTTGACAATTAGAATATTACTGGTCGCTAATGGTTACAGCTCTTTTTCTGCACAAGTTTTCTTAATTTTCCCTAAATGAGAACTAGAGGAAACCATATAACATGAAACGGGAGGCTGGGCAGATCGCAAATCATATTAAATGTATAAAAGTTTGAAATAATAAAATAATCACTTTGTTACATGTATGACGGAAAGAGTGCCTTCATCGTCTGCTACCCAACCTTTTCTGACACTACTCACAGTACTCCAGTTCCTTTGATTGCAATAGTTGTACTTAAATTAAATCACCTTTTCATTCTTCCTCATTTATATTATGGGTTTGAATTGAAAAGATAATCACATTTGATTGAAAAGGTTGATAAGTCATTATAAACACAATATTGAAAATATCATTGAAAGGCAGAGATTTCGTATCAAGAGTAAACCCCAGGCATGGGTTAGAGAAGCTTCCGTTAATCATGGCAAATGTGGGCAGCCAGCACTAATAACACATAATTCAAAAAAGAAATATATATATATGTTCATTTATATATTTTTTTTTGCTTTTCTTAGAATATATCCTTGATTGCATGTCTGGGAAGTCAAGGTTGTTCAGTTCCCACTTGACCTCACCATTTGAAAAAGCAATTCTCATTTCACACATTCTGCAGGGTAAAGAGCTGATAAGAAGACCCGGGCAGACACATTTCCGGCACCTTGTTTTGTCTCATCTTGCAGAGATTCTTTTCCCCTTATTTCTCACAGAATCAGAAAAATTGCAGCTCTCTGTAAAGGACAACTATCTTTTAATAATGTCTAGAATAAATTGTGCTGAATATCTTCATGAGGAGTCGACAGAGATAAATGAGCGGATTCCTCTCAAATATGTCTTTTAATATAACGTACGATTGCCTCGCGCGGTTCGAGTGACTAGCCAGTGAAGCATTTTTTAGTATTGGATTTTACAAAAAAGACTTGTGTTCTATTCAAATTCCAAAAGTAAATGACATAATTATAAGAATTCGTCACTGCTGACCACAAACCCACATACCAATTGTTGTCTTTTACACAATTTAACGTTCTATTTAATATTTGTAAAATGCGTGTAAATGGGCTGACACCAGAAAACATTGTTTCTTGTGTTTCCTTAACCATTGACATTTCATTCCATTGCATTGCTATAACATGTTTCAGAAAGCTATTTGTTCCATGTATGTGTGTTTCTGGCTTTAAAGGCATCAAAAACTCTAAAAACAATTTAGAAATTGCAAGTAAAAACTCATATCAAACGCGAATCCGATGCGTTTCACATGTGTTCAGCTACAATTTTTACAAGAGTTAAAATCGTATGTAAAAACGTCAGTCACCTCAAAAAAAAAATATTTACCGTATTTCCCCATGTATAAGACGCACCTTTTTCCCCAAAATTTTGGGTCTAATAACTGAGTGCGTCTTATACAGGGGTAATAGCACTTACCCTGTCAGATGACTCCTCTGTCCGGTAAAGTCTTCTCTCTGTCTGATCCTGAAGCTGGAAACCCGATTAAGGTCCTCTCTGTGATGTCCGGATGTCCTTTCAGGACCTTGACAAGGTCCAGGTCCTGAAAGGCTCCTGAAAGGAAAGGATTGTCAAGGTCCTGAAAGGACATCCGGACATTGCAGAGAGGACCTTAATCAGGTTTCCAGCATCAGGATCAGACAGAGAGAAGACAGAAGACTTTACCAGACAGAGGAATCATCTGACAGGGTAAGTCAGAATTCACTATAGCTTTGTCCCTCCTCTGTATAAGCTGCACAAATACTCTGTGAAAAATTGAAGATAATGTTTATCCTCAATTTTTTCACATGATTTATATAGGTGCGTATTATACAGTGGAGCGTCCTATACATGGGGAAATACGGTATGTCAACTGAAACAATATTATTTTTCCTTGTATAGAATTGTTTTAGTGATTTGGAGACTAGTAATTTTTTCCAATATAATATTTAAAAATGGGCTCTTGAAATGCAACCACACTGTACCAAAAGTAACTTCAGAAGACACAGTTTATTTTACTTTTTGACAGCAAAATATTTTTGCCAAACTTATGAGAGATATACCCTGCTTTTGTGTAGTTCTGATTTACAATTTATTTTTATAGAAATGTGATGCAGGATATATGGGCATTTAAATTTTACAGTGCGTACATAAACTGATATTTATACATTTATTAAATTGTGTTTTGGCTGTTTGTTTGCTTTTCCCTACTTTGTAGATAGCGTCGTAAATAAGCACCAGTATTAATAGGAAATATTATTAATGGGTTGATTAAAATGTTTAATGTGCCACAACAAACATTGTTTTATGTCCTATATCTCTTCTCTTTCTCGCTAATTTACTTGTTGGTTTTAGCCCTGATATACTGTATTTAGAGATGCTTCTTTTCTCTTTGATGTCATTTTAATTTTAGTAATAGGACTTGTTTGTGATAGACACCCTTAGGGCAGTCACGTTATAGTAACTGTCAAATGGCTGATGGGAAGGAACACAACTTCATTATCAACCCTTCTCCTCCATAAATAAAGCAGGCTTTATTTCAACAGAATGGTAAGTAAACAGTAATTAAACCAGTGCGAGCCATTATTATTCAGGGCACACTTAGTGTTTAGCCATGGATGGTTAATGAAAAACATATTTGTGCCTGAGTGTAGTTTATTACCTTAATGGGACAAAAGATAAGGCTTGCATGTCGATTTTAGGAAACCAGATTGTAAAGTAAATGTCTGATTTATCTCAATGACACGTCCAAGGGATACCTGCCAGTAGTCCTGATATCCCCAGGACAGTCCAGATTTTCAGAGGCTGAAAGACATTTGGCCTGCCAGGAAAAGGATCTTGGCATGGCCTATACTATCATTATTTCAATCGGGAATGCTGGCAAGTTTCAAAGTGATATAAGAATGTGGGCCTTTTGTGTAGCAAAAAATCTCTTTTTTGTCTTTGCTACTTGTAGCTCATTTTAATATAATTTTCCTAATTTTCCTTTTTTTTTCTTTACCTTAAGTCGTGTATAAGTGCTTTCTACCAATTCAGAGAAAAAACGGCGTGGCGTGATAATGAAAAAAGTTGCAACCTACCTCTGCATTTCTAACACGCGTTACCTAGCCTACATGAACCTTTCCACAAACCCAGACCTGCTCACCCACCAAAATGATATATTGCTTTCTTCCAATCTGTGTATAATCCTGATCATTCTATATGGAATCTCTTGACTCTCTCTTCATGTCAACACTTCCCATTAACCGGAATAAATATTTTCTCATCCCACTTGCAACGCCAACATCGTGTTGCAGGGAATTATCCACTGTTGCACCTTCTACCTTATAAATGCCCCACCGTGAAGGTAAAAGAGAACTAGACATGAGTAACACTTTCTACATGCTGCTTATTTTGTTTCATTTAGACATCAAGCCATTCACTTGCATGAATTACTGTTGTTTCATACGTCATCTACTATAAGTAGTGTTACTCCACATTTCATTGTAAAAGAGGTTGTACTTGTGTTGTGAATGGGGTTGATTTGACTGTTTATGCCGCATAAATAGACTCGTTGATTCTATATGTGCTGCTGAGTCTGAAAGCAATAGTTTTATGGTATTAACTGGTTTTATTACAGATAAGAAAATATTCACAGTAGGACATTAACAAGCCTGAAACGTTATCAGGAATTTTTAAGTATGTGTTAAGTGAAAAGGGGTATTTAGGCTTCACATTATTTGTCAACAAGCATAATAAAAATGAACCTTCACAAATAAGTGGCAGTTAAGTACAGTAACATTGTGTGAATAGATGCTGATTAAGCAGCGGGCTGATCCCTAGTCTGAATGCAAATTCTAAGCACAGTATGATTATGTTCTGTTATAGATCATACAATTGGGGTATACAATTCTGACTCCTCTACAGAATTGCTATTCATCAGTACTTGTAGACCAGCAGTTCACTGTGTTAAAAAGGTACAAAGTGCATTTAGCTCATGCAGACGTAGAGCTTGAAGTACTTGGCTTCGAAATATTGTTTAACAAATCAACAGCTTATATATTTTGGGACTCATTTATTGTAAAGTAGCAGCATCTTTGAATGGGAACATTTAAGGAAAATGTTATTTAACCTTTGAAATTGAAATGTATTCTGAGGTTTTGTTTAATCTGTTTTATTGCACTTAGTAGACTTCATGTTGGTTTCTACCCTTTGTCCTCCGATATAAGATATTTTACACAGGGAGTATTTTATCTTCATGTTATCTTTATGCTTTTTAGGTCAATAGAAGAAATTACAATTTTAGTTGGTCACACACACTTTAACATTGATAGCAATATTGGGCAATAATCTCATAAGTGAACACTGCATTAAATTTAGAATAAAAATATAATTTTTAGTTATAAGTAGGGCTGGGAAACTCAATTAATTGTGCTTTGATGGTAATATGTCACTAAACAGTTCTGAACTTTTCCCTCAGCTCTAGCCTGGTTATATGTACCCCTCTGACTCCTTTATTAACTCTCTGCCATCAGGCTTCAGCCCCCAACGTTTCACTGAGACTGCCCTCATAAAAGAGATCAGTTATATACTTTTAGTAAAGTCTAAGGGCTAGATTTACTAAGCTGCAGGTTTAAAAAAAGTGGGGATGTTGCCTATAGCAACCAATCAGATTGTAGCTGTCATTTTGTAGAAGGTACTAAATAAATGAAAGCTACAACCAATCAGATTGTAGCTTTCATTTATTTAGTACCTTCTACAAAATGACAGCTATAATCTGATTGGTTGCTATAGGCAACATCCCCACTTTTTCAAACCCACAGCTTAGTAAATCTAGCCCTAAGTGTCACTTCTCCATATACATCCTCCTGGACCTCTCTCCCACTTTCACCACCTTGGATCACCCTCTTCTCCAGGCACTGCAATGGCTTTCATCACACAGTTCTCACCTTGTTCACTTCCTACCAAGGCAACCACTTCTTCTGTGTCTTTATCTCTGGAACACCCTCGACTACACTCCCTCTATCTGTTGGGGTCCCACAAGCTCTGTTATCGACCTTATGCTTTTCTCATTTGGCCTCCAGTACCAACTCTACGTTGATGGAACACAAATCTATCTCTCTTCCCCTAACAGCTCTATTTTCTCCTATCTTGTGTTCCAATCAAAATTACTTTCACCTACAAAACGAACAACGACAGCACTATTTACATTTCAAAATTCATTTGAAGTACTCTTTCTTACACCCTCTTAGACCTCTTGTCTGAGCTCTGGCCTGTGTCCCTCTAGATTGTAAAGTGTTTCACAAGCAGGGTCTTTCCTTCCCTTTGTTTAAACACTTGCATTTATTTTGTCTACCTTGCAAGTTCCTGTTTTATGTGTGCTCTATTTCCCTCACTGTCAGGCAATTTAACTGTGTACCAAGTTTGCACAAAACAGAAGTGAAGATGATTATTACAATATTCAGAAGCGTATGTCACAGAATACAATCACAAATACTACACACTAAATTTTGAAGTGACTTGGGTGGCAATTTTTGCTTTGTACAATTGTCAGTGTCAAACTAATTTGATTTAATAAAAAAAAATCTGTTAATAAATTTTTGGGTTAGCTAATAAAGAAATCAATCCTATAATACTTTTGTCTTTTTTGACACAAAATTATTTAACATCACATAGATTTTACTGGCTAACACGGTACTGTAATAATAATCAAAAAATATTTTTTGCTACACCTGTTTATAGTTTAAATATGTTAGATTATTTATGTTCTAATTCTCTGATTTGCAGATAATTTATGATTTTTTTGAGATGGTGATTCTAATAAGACACTCTGAACTTTGGTCAATAATACAGCTCAGAAACCTTCCCTTGCTGTCGTATGCCAATTAAACCAGGCTTTTCTGTACTTCCTGCTCAGTGTTCATTGTAAACACATTTAAGCCTTTCCACAGTTAGCCCTCTGTGTATTTCCCATTGGTTGTCATGGCAACTAAATAAAATTTTAGCCCACTGAAAATCTTCACACACATTTTCCCAAGCAGGCTACTTTACTTTGAAGACCGTAAAGAGTAAAAATGCTTGGTGTTCAGTTTTGATTTAAATGATGACAGTAGCACAATGATATTATAATCCTTTATCATGTTATAAATTGCTGATGTAAGAAAATGGAGCATGCATTTGGTTGAAACGTTCATTAAGCCATCACTTGCAACATAATAAGCGGAGATTAGGTGCAAACATGAAGTGGACCCTTTAGTAATGTATTAATTTCATTTTCTGTGTTCTAATTAAACAGGTTTTAAAAGCTCTTGAGAATATCCGTCTTTTGTGCATTTCCATTATTAGGATAATGTCAAACGTTTCACTAAATGCTCAGTTAGAGTAAACTCTTCAGCAGTCTGAAATAAACTTTTTCAAAGAGAACTAAAAAAAAAAAAAAAAATGTTTGAAAATAAATCCATCCATCTCTTGTCTTGTCTTTTCGTTTAAGTTGCAAAAATGTACTAAACTTGTCCAGAATGATGTATCAGTTCTGTCTGTTTTTACCATTTCATGATAAAGGGCTTTCCTTCCAATCCTCCTTTAAGTTTCATCTTTCTGTTATTACTAATTCACAGATTAGTTAAATAGACTAGCGACAGATGAAAATATTAAAGTGGCAGTCATTTGTGCAATACCTCACATATAAACGTATACATAATTCATAGGCATAATTGACTTAACTTTAACACAGGTAGTAGATTACATATCAGGGAGAGGTTAGATTTGACCATTATTGAAGAGATTTGTATTCGTGAAGAATAGTTAGTAGACTTATTTGTGACATCACAGTGTTAATTGTGACAGAGCTTCTTTAAAGGTGGTACAACTGTTAATTATTTTTCACAAAAGTCTGTTTTTGGTATTCTCATATTTTAAGTGTACATATTAGCAGGCTAGTATTTTGTTTCAACACTTAAATGTCCTGGCAAGGGACATATGTTACATGCTCATCATCATCATTATCATTTATTTACTTATATAGCGCCACTAATTCCGCAGCGCTGTACAGAGAACTCACTCACATCAGTCCCTGCCCCAATAGAGCTTACAGTCTTAATAAAGTCTAAATACACACAAACAAAGTCTAGGGACCATTTGATAGCAGCCAAGTAACCTACTGGTATGTTTTTGGATTGTGGGAGGAAACCCCTGCAAACACGAGGAGAACCCACAAATTCCACACAGATAAGGCCATGGCCAGGAATTGAACTCATGACCCCAGAGCTGGGAGGCAGAAGTGCTAACCACTAAGCCACCATGCTGCCCACTCTGTGTGTGTTCCTTCAGTTAGGAGAGTAGGACCCTTGAACTGGTGTGCCCTGTAATTCCTGATTTAACTTTCAGCGATGAAGGAGCTCAGAGGCCATGGGTATTTTGACTCCCACCCTTGCAAGAGCTAGGTGGGTCTGGCAAGCTTCATAACAGGAGGTATTAGACAAACCAATATGATGATGTACACTGTTTTGCTTAAGATCCGAGCTGCCCTTGGGCTATTAGTTGCTACTAGAAGTTAACTAAAAGTTACAGAACACTATATTTGATCCATACCCATACCATAAACCTGAAAAGACTTAATTAAGCATCCTCTGAACACTGCGAGGCTTCCTCTTTCGTAGATACGAGGGCTTCTTAAATTGTTAAGCTGTAGTTAGCTTCTGTGTCTTCCTGTCTTCCTCAGTCTAAATGGCTTTCACCTTTTACTACAATGCAATACAGTAGTTAGTTGTATTATGTTTAATGGGTGGGCATTGTTGTCTGTATCATATGTAATCTGCAGAAGGCTTGAGCAAATAGAGTGAGATATATCACCTGGTGAGAGCCCTCTACTGTTCAAGAGTCTAACAGTTTAGCTTTATCTATTCATACTCTACATAGTTATTTTAAACAACTAAGGAACAATTAATCTCAACTTTTTTTTCAGTAACTTTTCCCATTCTGTTGTGATCTAGGAACCACTTTTTGGATTCTGTGGACTTTGTAAAGTTCATCTGCCTGTTTCAATACAAACATTTAATTGTATTCACATGGGCAAGGTTGAGGTATGAACAACATTAAAGTGCAAAGTCTTCACTCAATCTGTCCCATAATGGTATTTTAAAAAGAACACATGGAATATAAATAAGCTATTAAATACATTGACAATATAAAAGAAACTTAAAAAGCATCAAGGATGATACATTAAATCTCATCTAGAGTTTTAATCCCCACTGTTCCAGTTCTTCCAAACCCTAACATTTTTCATTCATCATATGCTCATATCGTCATTATATGTTATTTGCATTTATAACCCTTCCATTAGTTTCAGTTTTCCCAGAAGTCTTGTATTTTTTTCCTCGTCAATTCATTACCTTAAAAATCATATTTTCTTAGCATTCATTCTTATGATGCACTTAGACTAATGCACCCCAAACACAATGTAACTCATTTGTATGCATCCAATCATTTATATGTATCGGATCAGTTTCCGCAAACATGAATGACAAATGCCATTCATACAGTAGACAGAATGAATGAATGGATCAAAGGAACACAGTGCCTCTCTTTTCTGGGTGGTGCATTCATCTATTGATAGAATGTACCTACTAGTCTGATCAATTCCACATATCATCCAAATTGGCCTAGGGATTGTTTTGGAGTTACAAAAAGTGGTAAATCTAGGCTCATTTAGCTTAGAACAAATAACTTAGTCATAATAAGTAGTGATCTGTGAGCTAAATTCCTAAAACTAATTTATTAATGTATTTTTTCCCAGGGTGGGGGGGGTGACTTCTTTCATCTTATCCATTTATGGCCTGATTTTCCGTTTTAAAAAGTTGGCTTGCTTAATCTCTGCACACCAGTATGAGTAATTGAGTTCATTCACACCTGGGTCCTACAGTTCTATGTAATCTACACAGAGACAGCAATTACTTTCCTTACACTAATCTCCTTGTAACAAGCCGACCTACATTAATACTACAAACTTATGATGAACCCAAGGTCTGTATGTTAAATTCAGCTCTAATCCGTCCCATCCACTTCCCACTAACAGCTCATACCATTTCTTTCCTGCTTAATAAATATTTTAAGTACACAGTGGCCATTCAAAAATAAAATAAAAATTATTTACATGGTTCTGAAAACAAAACGAAACTTAATATAATTTATTGTTAGGCATCCTTATGTTTATTCTTCTCATCTGAAGTTTGCAATTATGCTTATTGTGTTTTCTTCCAAATGACGTAGATCAGTGATTAAAGCTGTATTTATAATACATTGTACAATACAACAGGATTACAAGGAATGATGGAAGTATTTAGAAATCTCATTGGTTCATTAAACAATCATTAGATGAGCCACAGAACAGTCCTGATTTCATAAATCTGTAATTTGGAAGCAAATTAAAAAAAGTCCTATTTGTTGTTTTATTTTTTTCTTGTTATCTTTAGATGTATAAAAGTGAAGCCACTAAATCAATTTTGTTTTTGGTCAGGGTGGGCAACAGGCACCCACCTGGGCCACCAGCAGACCACTGAGTCTTTATCTTCACACCCTACCTCCACAGCTAGCTGCTTCTGATCTTATTCTCTGTTTATAAGGCCGAGAATGAGGCAGGATGGGTGCAGCCAAGTTCCGCATCATGTGGCCTCCTCTGCACAGTACTGGGATATCATGCAGCATACCCGGGCAGAGGAGGAGGAGGAAGGAGTGCAGTGTGCTATCCTCCCTTCCTCTGTGCAGACCTTTTGATGGCTAGAGGGTCACACATGCACAAATGGACCTCCAGCTAAACCAACCTGACCATCATTGTTTTACGGGTTACTTAGGCATTTTGTAGGTGATGGATTAACATCTGTCTTACAAAACAGGTCCTACATTTGTTTTACTGTATTGGGGTTTTCATCGTATTAGGCTTTTATGTAAGTTATGGCAGCATCCTACCATTGAGGTGATTGATCTGCTGGTATTTGGATCTTATATTTTATTCCCTTTAGGAAGTGCCTACTCACAAATTAGTTAGAGTTATTGTCTAAAATAGCAGTGATATCTACATTATTTAATACCATTCTGTTGCATAGAGGGACTGGATCCATCACTGCACCTACCCAACTACACCTGACCATTTAACATGATCATACTAATTCTACACTTCAAACTAGGACACTACTTCCACAGAGCAGGACCTGACAACTGGACTTCATCATAATACAATTATAAGGTGCTAGACTAACCTCATCTGTATTGACCACTATATATAGACACTACACTACCTCACCTGATCGGACCCTGGGCATGACCATAATATAACTCTATTACACTCTATACAGACACATACTCAACATGACCTAACCACTGAACATCATCATATTATAATTCTATTACATGCTATACAGACATATACACTATACCTACACAACCTGACCTGATGATTGGTCATAATAATAAAAATTTATACAGATATAGGAAATTTCAGCTATTGTACCCAACCAAAGTTGTTGTCTGGGAAAGAAATATTGCAAGGACAGATCTTAAAAACCTGGGACTGTCTCTAGACATTAAGGACAGTTATTTAATAATTAATCACCAAAAGTATGTGGACAACCCATCTAATTAGTGCTTTTGGGCATTTCAGCCAAGCCCATTGCTAACAGATGCCTAAAATCAAGTATACAGTCATGTGATCTCCATAGTCAAATATTAGCAGTAGAATGGGTTGGTGGCTTTCAACGTGGCACAGGACACCAACTTTCCAACAAGTCAGTTCGCAAATTTCTGCCCTGTTAGAGCTACCCGGTCATTGTAAGTGCTGTTATCATGAAGTGGAAATGTCTAGGAGCAACTACAGCTCAGCTGCGAAGCAATAGGCCACACGAGCTCACAGAATGGAACCGCTGAGTGCGGAAGCGCATAGCGCATAAAAAGCATCTGTTCTCAGTTACAACTGGTCTGGGGATATTTTTCGGTGTTTGATCTGGGCCTCTTAGTTCCAATGATGGGAAATCTTAATATTGCAGCATACAATGAAATTCTAGAGAATTGTGTGCTTCCAACTATTTAGCAACAGTTTGAGGAATGTCAATGCCCCTGTGCACAAAATGAGCTCCATCAAGAAATGGTTTGGTGTGGAAGAATTAGACTGGCCTGCCTAGAGCCCTGACCTCAACCCTATCGATCACCTTTGGGATTAATTAGAACACCCATTGCGAGCCAGGTCTTATCGCCCAAAATCAGTGACCTTACTAATGCTCTTACGGCTGAATAGATGTAAATCTCTGAAGCCATGTTCCAAAATCTAGTTATAAGACTGAGAAGAGTGGAGGTTGTTATAGCAGCAAAGGTTAGGACACACTCCATATTAATGGACATGGTTTTGGAATGAAATGTTCAACAAGCTTATATGGATATAATGTTCAGGTGTCCACATACATTTGGTCGGTAATATACGTCTTTCCAACACTGTAAATGTGTGCACTAAACCTGCCGACATGTAAATGTTGTCAGGCTAAATGCCGACACTTGCATAGTGTAGACAAGTGGACAATGATTGGCGACATTCACAATGTCACCAATCACATTGCTGACAATAAAAAACAAAAGCCACCGGGTCCGGGGTATAGCCGCTGTACCCGGCAGCGGCTATTAATGTCAGCAATGTGATTAGTGACCTTGTGAATGTCGCCGATCCAACTAAAGTCATTGTCCACTTGTCACACAATACAAGTGTCGGCATTTAGCCTGCCAACATTTTCATGCCAACAGGTTAAGTGCCGACATTTACAGTGTCAGAATAATGTATGCCACCGCTTTTTGGCCATGTAGTGCATATTTATGTTTGATTTCATAATTTAGTTATGATGATCTATAGCAACTTATAGAAACTTATACGTAAATCTGGAACAAATATGAGAGTGTTCATGACTTGTAACCTCAGTGACCTAGTCAAGCCAGCATAATGAAAGGAAACATATATAGTATATTTATATGTATAAAATTAGATCATTTTAACTATGTGCACAACTGTTTTTGTAATTCTTGTTTTTATTATGCTTCTGCTGATATCTTTATTGTATCTAATTTGATCACAAAATGTTCTGTATTATATAAGCCATTAATAAGTGTGAATTTTTACAATAATATTACATAAAAATGTACCTAATTACCTAATAAACATAATAGGAGACATTTGTATTGCCAAAATGGCATTTTTCTCCATAATGTGAAAGTACCTGACGTTTTACACTAATTAAAATGTTCTATTGTTTGTATATTACTGGTTAGGCTCACATTGAAAAATGAAAGTAATAATGTTTTGCCTTGTCTCAACAGATTGAGATGTAATATAGGCTGTTACCTTTTTTGTCCTTTGGATGACATAATAGATAAATGGCAGTTTCAGCTTTCAGGAGCCTTCCTCGATGATAGGAAACAGTGTGATATCTTCTTAAGGATATACTAACACAAACCCCAAAAACTCTCAAATCAAATGTAATCTTCAAAAATAGATATGGTTCCGTCATTACTGTCTTAAAGGACAGCTAAGTCTTACAATGCAAATGTTTATATATGAAGCAGAATGGAAAAATGCTCTGGTTAATTTTACTTTGTTACATGGGCAAGAAAAGAAATTCGAAGGGAGAGTTTCAGATTCCTGAAAGAAGGAATCTGAATTTTGCATGTTTATGCTATCAAAGACCCCCCCAACAAATCCTATTTTTAAATGGCAAGATCCCTATTACCTGAAGTCCTATGGGTAGGGATTACTAGAATGGCACGTGGCACTGCACATTTTTATGTGGCTGGGTGGATTAGTCAAGGTTTTTTTTATCATTGCATTCCATAATAGGTATATTTGGACACAACAGGCTTGTTAATATAATGACAAGAGAGGCCCTTATAGCAGATGCAGTTAAATGCAATGGGCATGATTCATTAAGGAAAGAAAGGCAAAAAAAGGAGTAACTTTGCACCTGGGCAGAACCATATTGCATTGGAGGGGGAGGTAAATTTAAAAGGTGGGGACAGATTTATAATTGGGGTAGGGCATGTCCTAGATCAACTTTAAATTTCAGTGTAAAAATAAAGCTATCAAGTATTTGTGTGCTACATGAAAAAAGTGCCAGTATTTAACTTATGTGCAAAACAATAAACAAATTTGCACCCCTTGCATTGTAACATGGTTTGTCTCGGAGAACATTTACTCCTCTTTTTGACTTACTCTCCTTAATAACTCAGGCCCAATATCTTTGTGTGATTATATATGGCACTTACCTCCTAAGGGTTAAAGTGTTGTCAGGCCATTTTTCATCAGCCAATGAGATCTGTGGGGGAGGTACTTGAGATTCCCTATATAGGTAGCCAAAATGGAGAAATCCTGCCTGTTTTGGTACACAAAATCCCTCCCCCTCTGTTTAAGTAAAAGCTTTTTGTATAACGAATGCATCTTACTAATTTTTCTCCTCCTTACAGTGAGGTACAGTTAGCAGGGAAGAATTGCACTCAGCTGCTCATACATGGCGCTTTGGTTAACTCAGCCCCTTCGAGGTACTTTGGCTCTTGGTCCCTTGTGTGGGCGACGCCTTGACCTGTTTGTGTGGGCATATCACTGTGAGTCCAGAGGGGGCGCTGTTTCTCTGTCTCTAGGCTAAGAGACAGCCATTTACAGTTTAGGGATTTCATCCTTGGTTATAGTGGATCCCGGGCCGGTTGGCCACCCACTCGTTTTGGTTTAGTATTACTCTGGATTAGCTGAACTCGCAGTTTGCCTTCTCCGCCACCCATTTTCTATTATAATTATAATTGAACTTTGACCTCTTTGCCAAATTTGTAACAGTGTCTTATTTTCACTGTTAAAGTGATAAGTTTGAGGTGTTATAAGAGGTTTATTGTGCAGAAGATAAAATCATCAACATTATGCATATTGTATATATGTGAAAGTAGAAAAATTATTGCGAAAAAAACAATAATTTCATATAAGAGAAGTAAAATATAAAATAGCACATACTGGATAATAGAATTCTGTAAGCTGACAGGTTTATATGGTATAGGTATATTTGCATTTCCACACCCCAATAATAATAATACATTCCTCTGATAACAGGTAATTCTGCAAAACTAGACTTACTTACAATAAGTATAAATCACATGTTATTGTATACCATGGCTTTCACTGCATTGTGCGGGATACATTGAAGGCTGACTTAGAAACATGCTATTGCCTATTCCAGGCGCCCTTTTAAAATCCACTTTTAGGTTCCTATCCCAACATTGGACCCAGCTAACAGAGACTGCAGCACCACAAAAGGATGTCTTACAGCATCTTATTGTTTCTTAGGTGCCTAACTGGATACTGCTTGCGCTGCAATACAAGATGTAAACCACAATAGGTATAAATCCATTGTTATTATATATTATGGCCAATGCTACATTCTGAAAGGATACATTGAATGCTGACTAAGAAACCGGATATTGCCCATAACAACAATACATGCCAATGAATCAGACATGATCATTGATTAGTGCAGTGCAATTCAGAATAATGAAGGCAAAAGCCTGATTGGTTGCTATGGGTTAAAGAAAATTTGTGCTATTTTAAACCATGTTATTAACTGAAGCCTTCGAAGTGGAAACTAGACCATTGCTGTCCCAGGAGAGAGCCAGATGTATGCTGTAACTACATGTTTGCTGAACAAATGTAATTAAAAAGATGACATGAAATTCAGCATTCACCACTGTACCCCCAACATCTCACTAGAGGGACACAATATTTGTTGAGGACATTAGCACTTTCTTATGCATTCCTATACATACCAGTCACTTAGCATGGATGGATGCATTGAAATAACCTTAAGATCCCCAATAGTATTTGTGAGCACCGAACATGCACACACATGTTTAGGGATTTGAGGAAGGGGGCTGACGTGGAGTGGAAGAGGAGTCACTCTTTGCGTCGAAGCACAGTCCTGACACATTATAGAGGAAACTGCAGTTAATTAAGCAACACTGAATTTTAAAGTCATATTCAGTGGCATATTAATAAATATAATTCCAGGCTGAACTCTTATATATAAAATGGTCTACTTACTGTGTCATATAAGTAGAGTCATATATATATATATATATATATATATATATATATATAAGATAATTACATTTTTCATTTGGTGGGGGGTTGGAGAGGATGCTGAAGTCACTTTTTGCTTTGACCTCCATTTGACCTTGCCTCAAAGTACTGTAATGTGGGTGCATTTAGACATGTCTGAGATACAGTTTATCAGACTCAAGTGGGACAATTAAGAATCCATGAGGTACAGTGGGATTTGGATCCATAAGAGAAAATATCTCTAGATGAAAAGGGGCTCATTGGCAGATATTGGCAGATATACAAAGAAATTAATTGGAGAACTTGTACTAGACTATAAGCATGATTTTCATAATTGATGCCTGTAGCCTCTTTTTCAAAGAATATGTTCTAGCTTTAGATGTCCAGTCACAGAGCAGACTACAGGACAGTATTTATTCCTAAATACATACCTAGGGGTATATTAACTAAACTGCGGGCTTGAAAAAGTGGAGATGTTGCCTATAGCAACCATTCAGAATCTAGCTGTCATTGTGTAGAATGTACTAAATAAATGATAACTAGAATATGATTGGTTGCTATAGGCAACATATCCACTTTTTCAAACACGCAGTTTAGTAAATATACCCCCTAGTGTTCAGGGGAAGAACTTACTCCTAGCCTCTGTTGCCCCAAGCCACACACTAGGGCAAAAGCAGGATTTATAGAGGGTTGTTCCCAAGCTTCATTTAAGAGAAAAGCGCCAAAAAAATGCAGTACAGAGTTAAACTTTTTTCATTTATACAAGTAAAGTCATGGCACGTCTATTTAATATTCTCTATCTTCAGAAGAGGAATAGGACGGCTAGTACCAGGGTGAGGTGAGACACTCTGAGGTAACAATGCAGAGCAGCATACATGTGTTGCATGTGTGAATGACAATAGGAGGCTGTCCCAGGACTTAATCCGAGCAGTCAAGTGTCCAGTTCACCCCACAGTGTTTCGCGGGAATGTTAGTCTACTCTTTAGGTCTGAGAGCCTTGCCGCGGCCTCCACTCCTTTCCCCAGCACAGTAAAGAGAAAAACTCCCCAACAGAGTTCCTGGAAAACAAGGCCATGACTATACCCCAGTATCTGGCAGAGAATGATGGCCCACCACGGGCTTTGACAGAAATTTCCTACCCACGTAAACTCTGTGAATTACAGCCCTAGATACATAGAGCGAAGAAATGAATAAAGGACAACAAAGCGACCTAAAGAGCAATCATTCTAAGTGATTCTAGCTTGACCTACTGTCTCTAATGTTAAATCTAGCCTTGGCTGTCAGTAATTAAATACAGGATGTTGCATTAGAATTCTGTACGAGTATATGAGCGTTATCAGCAGCAGATCATTCTGGTTATTTTCCAGACGTGTTGAACTTAAGATGTTTTTTTATAAATTTCTTCAAGCTTTGGTCTTGGTAGTGGCTTTGTGAAAACATCAGCTATCATCTTGTCAGTCGCACAATATACAAACACAATCACCTCACGTTCCACTAGGTCACGTAAGTGGGAATAGCTGAAATCAATATGCTTGGTTCTAGTATTGATCTTCGCACTCTTTGCAAGCTTGATACATCCTTGGTTTTCTTTTTATATCACTGTTGGTGGAGCTGTTGGCTCTCAGAAGTCCTCTAACAGCTGGCACAAGCTGATTATTTATTGTCCAGCATACTCTGCTGAAACATATTCAGCCTCTGGAGATGATAATGCAACTGACATTTGAATCAAATCCTGCTTTAAAACTGTCAGCTTTATCTTCAGAGTCACTCTTGGGGGTAGATTTACTAAACTTGAAGTAGAGGTGTTGGCCATAGCAACCAATCAGATTCTATCTATCATTCATCTAGTATATGCTAGAAAATGATAGCTAGAATTTGATTGGTGGCTATGGGGAACACCTCCACTTTTCCCTTTAACAAGTTTTAGTAAATCTACTCCTTGGTCTTAAAAATCCATTTACATAAAAATGTCATGCTTGCCTGGTGGCATCATGGTGAGTTCCTAGTTGAAAAATATAATTTATTCATCAGCAGCTTTAATCCATTTTTGCTTCTCATGGATATGTAGTCTTTGTATCTTCTTATACTATTCTGGCTCATCTTATATTTCTGATTTAAACATGTAGCGCCGGCATTTGGCTGGAATTCTCCCACGCGATCATGGGAAAATTCTGCCTTCACAAAATGATTATTATCTAGCACTGTGGCAGAGTGAATATCATTGCTCCTTCACCAGGTCCCTTTCTGTCTGGTGTTTTCGTGCGTTTCTTATGGGTGTTACGGGTTTATCCTCACAGTCCAAGAACATGCTTGTAGGTTAATTGGCTACAGACACAGTGGTCCCTAGTCTATTAGTGTTGAAGAGAATTTAAACTTTAAGCTCCAATCGGGCAGAGCCCTATGTGAATGATTAACTATTCTTTGTACCTTCTTGCGTAATAGGATGGCATGATATAAATAACTGGTAATAAATATATGTTAACGGAAATGAAACTATTTGATATTTCTTCATCCAATCATCTAGGAACGGATAGGCCTGGCCTCTTGTGTATATTTCTGTGTCCCTTGTCTTAATACCAGCATGTGCACCTTAAACTTTCAAGACCGGTCTGTCAGATTGGCTACTGTAAACCTCATTGAGTTGCTGTTAACAGTCGTTTTTAAGCTTCTGACTTTCACTGCTGTCCTGGGGCTATAAACTGTTAGCAGCAGATAATTCAGGACATTGTCCAGGCATGTTAAAGTAAATGAAGATGTTTTTATTATAGAGCAGAACTTACTAGCTGCTTCTTACATGGCAGTAGGACTCGTTTTGTCAACTGTTATTTTCTAGTTTCCAGTCCATATATATTTGGGAAAAACTTAGCAACATAACAACAGAGCACATACAGTACAGTAGTAGTCATAATAAGCAGAAATAAACATTATGCTGATAAGTATCCACTTGTCACTGCAATGGGAATCTCTGTAAATCTAAATGGTTTATGCAGAAAGAATAATATTGTTTAAATTGTTTCATAACAAGACCCCCCAAAAGCCTCAGATGTCACCAAAATTCAATGTAAAGTAGTGTGAAGAAGTTAGTACTATGAACAGAAGTAAGATGTCATCAAAAACTGTGGTGAGGTTTCACTAAGAAAAGAAATAAGATGGTACCAAGAACTGAGATGAGGGGGAACCAAGAATGAAGTAAGAGGGCACTAAGAACTGGGATGAGGTGGCACCAAGAACAGAACTAAATGGCACCAAGAACAGAACTAATATGGCACCAAGAACTGAGGTGAGGTGGCACCAAGAACATAACTAATATGGCACCAAGAACTGAGGTGAGGTGGCACCAAGAATGAAGTAAGAGGGCACTAAGAACTGAGGTGAGGTGGTACTAAAATTAGAAGATGGCACCTAGAAATTAGGTGAGGTGGCACCTAGAACAGAAGTCAGTTGGCACCAAGAGCAGAGGTGAAATGGCACTAAGAACAAACGTATGGTGGCACCAAGAATTGAGCTAAGAACAGCATTAAGGTTGCTCCAATAACAGAAATAAGATGGCAGCAAGAACAGAAGTAAGATGGCACCAAGAACAGAAGTCAGATGCAGGGCCCTCTTAAGAACATCTTGGGCCCCCGGGCACAGCAGTGCACCGGGGCCCCTATATATACAAAAAAAATAAAAATGATTATATTCATGGGCCCTGCAGCCCAGGGGGGCCCGTCGGAGGCAGCAAAAAAAAAACAAACCTGAAAAAAAGAAGGAAATACTTACCTTGCGGTCAGCTGGACGATCCGGCTCCTTCCATGGTCTCCTCCTCCGTCGCGCTCCGCAATGGATGTCGGGCGGGCGTGATGACATCACGCCCGACATGCACTGCGAGCGCGATGGAGGAGGAGACCATGGAGGAAGCCGGATCGCCAGCTGACCGCGAGGTAAATATTTTCTTCTTTTTTTTCAGGTTTTTTTTTTTTTCTGCTGCTGCAGGGCCCCCGGGCACCTGCCCATTGTGCCCAATGGGAAAGACGGCCCTGGTCAGATGGCACAAAGAACAGAAGTGAAGTGGCACCAAGAACAGAAACAAGTGGCACCAAGAACAGAAGTCAGATGGCACCAAGAACAGAAGTCAGATAGCACCAAGAACAGAAGTGTATTGGAACCAAGAACAGAAGCAAGTGGAACCAAGAACAGAAGCAAGTGGCACCAAGAACAGAAGTCAGATGACACCAAGAACAGAAGTCAGATGGCACCAAGAACAGAAACAAGTGGCACCAAGAACAGAAGTGAAGTGGAACCAAGAACAGAAGTGAAGTGGCACCAAGAACAGAAGTCAGATGGCACCAAGAACAGAAATCAGATGGCACCAAAAACAGAAGTTAAGTGGCACCAAGAACAGAAGCAAGTGGCACCAAGAACAGAAGTGAAGTGGCACTAAAAATAAAAGTAATATGCAGCAAGAACAGAGATGAGGTGGCACTAAGAACAGAAGCAAGTGGCACCAAGAACAGAGGTGAGGGGCGCCAAGAACAGAGGTGAGGGGCACCAATGACAGATTTGCAACTCTTGTAATTATTAGATTAAAAAAAAAAGATCACTAATAATGACCAATAAAACTAAGGGGTTACATTTAAAATGGCTAAATTACTGTTGTTTAGATGAAACATCTAGTGAAAGATTGAGCAGAGCTTGTAGGAAACAAATACAATGCCTGGTATTAACTTTTATCTCCTTGATCTATAAAATACATTTAGGCATGTTTACTGCAAGTAGTGCCTTGCTTGTGTTTCTTAACTTCCTTCTGCCCTGTTTGTTTGAAGCAGTTTAATTTCTTTCCAAAGTGTTGTTGAAGTTTCAGAATACACATCATTATGTCTACATTTTATAATACATACCATAAAAAGGGGTGGGGTGGGGATTTGGTAGACATTAGCGAATATAAAAAAGGCTTTGTAGTTTCCCTTGTCTTACTTTTTAATATTTTGTAGTGGCGTTACCCAGATTTAAAATAAAGTAAAATAATGAACATGGCACAATTTCTTAAGAATTCTTACCAAAGTTATTTCACTTTAGGGAGAAATTCAGCAAATTATCGTCTGCTATCCAGTTTATTTAGTACTGTAATTAATGCTAGAAAATTAATGTAACTGAAGTAATTTTAATTATAATGGTATCTTAGTTACAGTTTTACTGGTAACAGGGAATGTTCCCTCTAAACTGAGCAATTTGTAAATTAAAGAGACAAAGTGTAATCTAATGAGAACTCCATTTCCAAGGTACCGTGAATTTGTATTAATAAGTGAGTAAAGATTGTTGTGTTTCCAACATTCTCATGCTTCAAATACAACTCCTTTATTTCTACTTTGAAATAGGTGGATAATAAAGACCAAAAGTAAAAGAAAATACAATCCAATTTCAATGCTGTCCCATGAACACACATTACACAGTAACTAGGGATACGTTATAATTAAACAACGCTTAGGAATAGAATTTGCCATACTGTAGCTCGGATGCTGTAGTTATTTTGGAAACTGTACTGCACAACGGCGTTATCAGAAGGTTAGTTCGTTCATTATTTATTTAGACATAAAGTAGTATTAAGCCAGTGAGGTGCAACTCGAAAGGAAAGAGGGAGAGTACAGTGCACTCTCTCTTCTCCGGGTATGTTGAGTGACCTCCCTGCACTGTGCAGAGGTGGTCACATGACATGGAAGTTGACTGCCCCTGAGGAGCCACAAAGAAAGGCTCAGCGAGTCACAGGCAACCTGCGGGCCCCCTGTTGTCCACCGCTGCACTAAGATATTACTTTATTCTACTACAAAACCACTCTCTCTTCTGAAAGAAACATTTGTGAAACAAATCAGAGCTATTGTCAATGATTTGAAATGAAAATCTAAAATCTCTAATCTATCACTGATTTAGATTAGCCAGTTTGACATTTATATGCAACACTCAAAAATGATCTCAAGAACGTTTATAGTTTAGAAATTGCAGTGCCCGAGATACGTATACTACTAATAGGTGTTATTATACCAATAATACAGGAAGCATATGACATTTCCAACATTGTAGTAAACATACAGTAATGGGGATGAAATGGTACTTTTTAGAGTTCCTGCTGGTTTGCTGTAACCTCTCTGGCTTAATCCTTTCCCTCAAGAATTAATTGACATTGAATTATTGATGTATCGTTCTGTAGGTGTTTCAGTAGTTATTAATGTAAATAAGTGAACCAAAAAGTTACCATGTAAAAATATGATGATTTAGTTATTTAATGCACTATGAAATACACATGCAAAACTAATTATATGAATGTGACAAGACTGACGAGAAGCAAGAGCAAAAATAATGGGCAAGTAGGTGGCAGCTTTACTTGACATTTTGGACTTCTAACAGCAGCTTTAAACATGTTTTTGTAGTTTATTGCACTCATTCAAAGACATTCAACATAAACTCTATGTAATATTTTTCAGCCATTATTATTTTTATTATTTTTTTTAGTAAAACTTCAAAAAGTGAACTGACTTCAAAGAAATCTGTCCCTCTACTTTTTTTTTTGTAATAAAAAATTTGTTTGAGCATGTTTTTCAGATGTCCATACTACTTCTAGAGTTAGGAACAAACCAGAACTTTAGAGGCAGCTGAAGATTATTTTTTTTTAACTAATTGATGGTTTCTCTTCTTATCTGTAATACACTCCCAAAGGCAAATGATGGGGGGGGGGGTTCCTAGTGCCTGGAAACCCCCCTCCAAGCCTGGACCACTGTATAATTGAGGTGGCTGGACCCTGCTCCCGCTTCACACAGCTCTGCTTGAAAAGGGAGTAGTCCACCCAGCATTGCCCATGTATATTATAGGGGATAGGAAGAGTTGGAGAGCAGCCAAGCAGTGTCTAAAATTATAGCTATGCCCCCATGCATGCTGGTCACGCCCACTGGCGGCGTGGTTTGGAAACCCCCCCTCTATAAATCCTGCTTTTGACCCTGACTCCCCTCTTTCACCATCAATCTAATCCAATCTTGCTGCTTATTTTCCAAACACAAAAAAAAGCTGAGTACATTCAGCTTAATATAATGCAAAAACTGCAGTTCTGTCTAAATTTCCCTTCTGAACAGTGTTATTGTTTTTGCTAGGAAATTTTATTTCCATATGTAAAAAAATAGGAACATACTTTTGCAGTCTGATTCACCAACGATGATATTTTTGAGCTGGCATTTTGCATTTAGCTCTCTATATCATTTTCGACAGCCGAGCCAAAATTTGGCACAGTGGTTATGCCTAGAGCTCCATAACAACATCTGCAAGGAGTTAATAGCTGACAGAATGAAACAATTATAATTAGGAGTGTTATTGATTGACAGCCCAAATGATCTGCTATCTTTCTGAAAGATTAGAAGGTTTTATAAATTATATGTAGCGAAATTTTGTGAGGCAAGACGTTTCGGAGAGAACGGGAAATATTTTGCATGATGAATACTTCTCTTTAATGAATATGTTCTGAAAATCAAGGTATCAGATAACTTGCAAAGTAACATGATTACTGCTTTGCAAATATACATTGTTCTATAGAAACATATAATCTGCTTTTATGTTAAGGGGAGTACATAGGAGAAATCACTTTGTCTAAACCACTATGGAGGCTATATTGTAACAGGTGTAAAAGTACACAGGTGTAGTAAACCACAATAACATGTGAGCTTTGCATGGTCTTGTGCATGTTCAGGGGCAAACGCAGGATTTTTTAGAAGGGGATTCCACACCACGCCACCAATGGGCATGAACAGCATGTGCTTGGCTGCTCTCCAACTCTTCCTATCCCTATAATATACATGGGCAATGCTGCATGCTCTACTGTTAGGTGCACGCAGCTCTCCCTTTTCAAGCAGAGCTGTGTGAAGAGGGAGCAGGGTCCAACCACCTCAATTATACAGTGCCCCAGTCTTGGAGGGGGGTTTCCAGGCACTAGGTACCCCCCCCCCCCCTCGGATTGCCTATGATGTTATGCAACCAAGTGTCTGGTTGTTGTTTTTTATTGTACTTGTGTAGTTTTGCACATTTGTAAGTATATAGCCCTGATAAGTAATGTTACCTTTGTAAATGAACCTGAGTGCTACAAGATGCCTTCGACACCTACCTTTAGCGGTCTACGTATTAATATAATGCATTGCCAGTTAATATGCATAAGTGCAAATCGCAGCGATGAATTTTTAAGCACTGCTGAAATGCACCATGACGGGGCTACATTGGGAACCCCTGACAAAGTGGCCCCTCTGGTGTGAACTGTTATTCCTGTTTACCGGCAGTAAGAAAGGAGGAAGCTCTATGCTTCCACAGTGAGGGAGAGGTCAGCGAGGCTTCATCTGGATCCCATAGAAAATGACAGGTAAACGACATCCTGAGATGGCGTAACCTTCCTGCGCAATGCAAAGCTTTTCAAAGGTCGATGCATGGCAGAACTTCCCCATGTTAATCTATGGGGACTGCATTAAGAATTGGCAAGTGGGTTATCAAAGATTTCTCCCACCGAAAACCTTTGATACATTTTGTGATTGTCATTTTCCATTTTAACGACTGATCACAGTTTAATACATAGACCCCTAAGTGGTATTTACAGCAGGGGCCTCTACTGGTAAGCTTCTCTGGACATCTTTGAGCACTAATTGAGGAATCGATCAAACGCGTTAGTGAGAAAGGACAGCTGGCCTCTGATTGGATAGACACCCAGCAAATGAATTAGATTCATAGCTCTGTCGGCCCTCATAGATGTTTACAGAAAATGCGAAGAAGTCACTACTGAGAGTAAGCACCAAGGGAAACCCAGCTGAAATGAGCAAGGTGAAAGACCCAGGAGAGTGTCCATCACAACAATACTCTATTAAGGAAACAAGCAGTTTATAGTAGCTGACAGTAAGGTGAAAACACTGTCTAGCATTTTCTAGTCATTTACTATATATGAATAAAGTTTAACACTATCTAACCACAGCAAATCAAGTGAGACCTAACACTCATAAATGCAGTTATAACATACAAAAAGCAGAATGAATCTGCTGGTACTCAGGTGAGCTAATAATGTATGCAAATATATTTAGCTGAACAAATAATAGTAATAATAATCCCCAAAACACTTTTCATATTTAATATAGTTTGTTTAAAAAAAAATGTTTATTGATCCTAAGCATTGACCAACATGGGCTGTCAATATGTCTTTTCTACTAGATTAATCTACTCTGCGGATTATATAGCCTATATATGTGTTCTGTAGCGGATATTCTCATATCACTCAAGCAAGTTTCCATTGTCAGTCTTGTTACTATACTGAAGAATTTTCATAACGTTGGAAATGTAAGCCCTCTGAGGCGCTTCAAACAACTGACTGGTAATTACTGGAGACCTTTGAGGCAGAATAACAGGAGGGAGGAAGTTCTGCTAGATTGTGTATTTGAGTTATGAGACGAAGCAGACTCTTATTTATTATTGCTTTGGGGTGAACACAACTGTAATTTCTTCATTTTAAATGAAATAAATTAGTCTTTTTTTGCATCTCACAATATATGAATTGCTTTCCTTTTAGATTAAAACATTGCTGATTGTAGTTGTTTGGAAACAAATATGCCAAAAAAATCATATATTTGTATTTTTATCATTGAAAATATGTGTGATTTAGACACAACGACGATATACATTTACTTTTATCTTTATTTTTCTATTAGTTGCTTCCATATTGATCAGTGGTGCTATAATGAGACAGCTATTTTTTATAAAACCTTAGTTTTGTTGCTATAAAGCAGAGTACTCATAGAAAAGGAAGGTTCATTTTTTTAATAAAGGGAAAAATTGGCATTTGGCCTGGAGCCCAAGGTCGGTCGAACACGGTGAGCCCAGGAAGTGCAGCGGAAGGGTACCATGCTTACAGAGGTGACCCAACAGCCCATCGGCTGCGTTCCCCCTTGTTCTGTGCCCCCACACTAACCAGAGCGGGTATCGGAACAAGCACAGTGTATAGGGGCGCATGCACAGGAGTTTTGGTGCATACACAGGGTATAGGGGTTTTGGACCATGTGCAGGGGTACAGGACTTCCTCAAATCTGGCAGGGGGGCCGGAAGAGCACAGCAACGGCCCTGCTGGGCCCCCCAGGATAGCCAAGTATTGGAGCCTGCATTGCATTGCAGAGAGCCTAAAAGAGCCTCTATCTCAGCACCCTGGCATTATAGGATGATAAGAGATCCCATTTCGAGGATGAGAGTTTCTTCTTTCACCTATTTGTTAAAGTGAATGACAAATAATTTTAGCACTGCTGTCTCACAACATTTGAGTCATAAATAAAATTATGACCAGGGCCCTATCTGTGTGGAGTTTTGTATATTCTCCCTGTGTGGGTTTCCTCTGGGTACTCTGTATCCTCCCACAATGGTAGGTTAATTGGCAACAGACAAATTTATCCCTAGTGTGTGTATATGCGGGGGTGTGGTAGGGAACATAGATTGCAATCTCCACTGGGGCATGAACTGATCGATAGTCAATGTACAGCGTTGCATAATATGTAAGCGCTATCTAAAAGATATATAATATAGCTCCTTCACACCAAATTATTTATGCCCTATTCGTTATTTATTGTCTTAAGAAAATGCAATATCATCTTGAATATGCAGTACACTTCTGGGCACCACTCTATAACAATGATAATTTGGAACTCGAAAGGGTTCAGAGAAGGGCGGCAAAATTGCTAAAGTTTATGGAGTCATTAAGTTATGAGGAAAGGTTAGCCAGTTTAGGCATGTTTACTAAGGGGAGATATGATTACTATGTACAAATACATTAGGGGTCAATACAGAGAACTTTCATGGGAACTTTTTACCCCAAGGACCATACACAGGACACGCGGTCACCCCTAAGGTTAGAGGAGAGGAAATTTCACAACCAGCAAAGGAAGGGGTTCTTTACAGTAAGGGCAGTCAAGATATGGAATTCATTGCCAGGAAAGGTTGTGATGGCAGATTCAATAGATATGTTTAAGAAAGGGTTAGACAAATTTTTAGCAGAAAAGTTTATCCAGGGATACGACAGTTAATTAAAATGAATTGATAGTAATGGATATAGGGTAAACATAGGACCGCAATATTGAGTCTGGGGGGATTTTCACAATTGAAACAGATTGGCGGTTGCTTACTCTGGATCAATTTCAAATATAAGTGCAGGATCGCAGGAGATCCAAAATAGGTTGAACTTGATGGACTGGTGTCTTTTTTACAACCTCATCAACTATGTTACTATGTTATAGTAGGGAGTTATTATATAAACTTTTTGCCACTTATGGATAACTCTCATTCAATATATTTATCTCCTCTTTAACTAAATGGGGTGTTGGCTACTAATCCCCCCCCTCCCCCCCAACGCCTCTACTTCATGGGCCTGTGTCATTAAGACACGCATACAGAACGCACAATGCATTTGCTTTAAACCACACTTAAATTGGTTCTCTGTACTCCCAAACTCAACAAGGAACGGATCTAAAGTTGCGAATGGTGATGACTACAGTGTAGGGTTACTGAACTCTACTAGACCAGACACTGCAGGACACGTACAAAACCTAAGTGGAATATAAAATCTCTAAAGAACACACAGACAAAAAAGTATAGTAATATTTGACTGGGAATGGAATTTTTTAAAACTTTTAAATTTTGTTTATTTTCCCTTGAAAAACGTGTATTTCGGCTGTCCTTATTGTCTACTGTACATAAAATACATTGTTACAGTTGCTCCTGATTGTAAACACATGTTCTTGTATACTAGTTGTCAGCACTAGTACTCAGAACTTAAACTAGCCCCCAGGAGCAAGAGATACGTCAGAAAACCAGACTACTTTTGTGTGTTGATACTGAAAACAACAATTGCTATTATGCTTGATATAAGACAGCAGATATAATGCCCCTCATTCATGTATGCTTGAAAGTAGCAAACTATAAATTTAAAATACTCCCACAAATTCCTGTAATATATACATGATCAATAAAGAACGCACCTACCAGCATCAGGGATGAATTTGCAATCAGCCAATCAGTAAAGGTTATCTGGTGCTGATAACCGTCATGTGATCAGTGTGTACATGCACCTGCCCTCTGGCAGGTACAAAGGATACAGCTCCTGACTGCAGTATATGTACACTGCTTTTATCTGGGCATGCGCAGTACAAATGGACAGATTGTACGCTACACAAACAGGCGTACGTCCAATTGAGTATCAGGTCTTAAATCTTCTGCTGTATGATGATGAACTTGAGTTTCTGCTGGTTCTCAAAGTAACCCAGTAAAAAACATGTTACATTGGTTGACTTTCTCCCATACAGTTCCATTATGTGAAGTTGCACCATGTCTATAGAATTTTGGTTGACGGATACATGTAGGATACAGTCATTCCATTCCAAGGATATATGGGGTAAATTGAGCAATTGTTCTGGAAAGAAAAATGGAGGGTGTTGTTCATGGCAACCAATCAGATTCTAGCTATTATTTTCAAGAATGTACTAGATAAATGATAGCTAGATTCTGATTGGTTGCTATGAGCAACATCTCCTCTTTTCCTTTTTAGAAAGGTTGATCAATGAATATCAGCGAAGCCTGAGTGATCTACCTTTGCCTATTGTATAGACCTTAAAGAGGGGCTGGTTTCCTGTTGTTTTTTTTTCAATCATTGTGGACTTGCCAGTCATAGTACACCATGGGGTATATTTACTAAACTGTGGGTTTGAAAAAGTGGAGATGTTGCCTATAGCAACCAATCAGATTCTAGCTGTCATTTTGTAGAATCTACTAACTAAATGATAACTAGAATCTGATTGGTTGCTATAGGCAACATCTCCATTTTTTCAAACCCACAGTTTAGTAAATCTAGCCCCATGACAGGATATGCAAGGGTGATGTTATATGAGAGTCACAATCTGCCTATCTCTGCTTTAAAATATAATTATTACAATACAATAATTATTTTTAATGTGAAGAAAAGTAAATAATTATAGAAAGATAATGTACCAAAAATTAATGAATAATATCTAGTACAGAGATTATTGTTGCATAATACAAAGCCATAGCAATATTTAATAGCATTTTTTGCTATGCATTATTTATTTTTTAGAGTGACAGTGTTATGCTGCAATCCAACAGAATTATAAATTGCAAGCTAATTACTAATCATACCCAGAAATAGATTTCGCACAGACACTTTTTTTCCCATTATAGTGTCAATTAAAGACAGCAGTGCAAGCATGGAGTGTAAACTAAATCACTAGAATCAGAAAATTGCAATTAAAAATGCTGCTAATTCCGCCTTACTGTCTAACTAACTGCAGCCAATCAATACGTGTCCCTTTGTTTCACCAGTAAAGGAAACTATTTTTTTTTATTTCTGAATGGATGTGAATCATTTCAATTTAAATAATTGTTTAAATTAATCTCATGCTGTATTTTTCACTTAAACACTTCAAAGAAGTAATTCGCCATATTAGAAATAGATAACCTAACAGCAATCTAGTTTATACAGCAATAAAGTGCCTGTTTCTTGGTGCTTAGCAAATCTTCCTAAGTATGAGTCAGTTATAGACGCCTATGCAGTGCATAATGTCAGACTTGTGGGGGTATTTTTACTAAACTGCGGGTTTGAAAGAGTGGAGATGTTGCCTATAGCAACCAATCAGAACCCTGCTTTCATTTATTTAGTACATTCTAGAAAATAACAGCTAAAATCTGATTGGTTGCTATAGGCAACATCTCCACTTTTTCAAATCCACAGTTTAGTTAATATACCCTGTAGACTCTATGTAGATTCAGCTTTTAACAATTTTTGCTTCCATATTTACTTTTGAAGCTTGATTTTAACCTAAATCTGTTCCAAATTAGAGTATTTCCTTCGTTACACTTAGGTGTTTGACTCCTGATGATGGTGTAAATCAAACCAGGTGGAAGTCATGCATGATTCAACGTTTCTACTGTCTTTCTCCCAGCTGGAGCTGTGATCATATAGGAAAAATCTCTGGGATATGTAAATGTAGAAAACAGATAAAAAGAGTTAGGCATTAATATTAGCAAAGCGAATATAGCACTTTAATAAGTGAAATCATAACATGTCTTACACAGTACTGTACTTCTACAAATACCACATATAAACACCAGTTAAGGAAAGTCTATGAAATTCCCAGTCAAGTTCACAAGGATGCGAAGGGGTATATTTACTAAACTGCGGGCCTGCAAAAGTGGAGATGTTGCCTATAGCAACCAGTCAGATTCTACCTGTCATTTTGTAGAATGTACTAAATAAATGATAACTAGAATCTGATTGGTTGCTGTAGGCAACATCTCCACTTTTCAAATCCGCAGTTTAGTAAAAATTAGAGATGTTTCTGCTTTTGATTTTGGTTTTGGTTTTGCCAAAACCACCCTTGCGTGTTTTGGTTTTGGTTTTGGATCCCAATTTCTTTTCTAAAATCCCTATTTTTTTCACATATTTTTGCTTTTTTTCCTCCCTACATTATTATTAACCTCAATAACACTAATTTCAAGTCATTTGCAGTCAATTTTGACCACTTCACAGGTCACAATATTATTTTCATACACTTTCAAACAAAGACTATAGATTTAGAAGACCAAGCCTGCCAGACCTATTATTTGTATTTCAGTAATGACAATTAGCAATGGAGCAATGGAGCTCTCCTCTTTGTATGTTACCTATATAACACAATACAATGTGACTGCAGAGTTAAAAGACCAAGCCTGCCAGACCAATTATTTCTATTTCAACAATGACAATTAGCAATGGAGTAATGGAGCTCTCCTGAATGTCACTGGAGACTTTAAAGAACTCTGCTACCCTCTCCTCTTTCTCTTCTACCTATGATGCTGCCCAACTGCACTAGAGACTGACAAGAACTGTGCTCCCCCTTCTGTGTCCCTCTGTGAAATGGCACTGAATCACCATGGAGGGTGGTACTTATAGAATCCAATGCTTGCAAGATCCAAGATCTGACGACGCAACAATGACATTTTGCCTTGTTTTCAATTCCGGGGACGCTCGAAAGTTCCGAGCCGGCTCGGTACTCAGATCTGCTAAGTTCAGGTGTGTTCGGTTTTCGGGGTTATCATGGTTGTGTTTTAGTGATTGACTTAAAAGCGTCTCCTGACCTGCAGGAATTTCCAAGATTCATATACAGTAGAAGACAGGTAGGCAACTTACTGTACTTATAATGTTGTGGAACTACAAGGCCCAGCACTGCTTGGCAGCTAGAGGCTTCTAATAACAAACAATCCGTTTTCGATTACTTATGGATATTGCTAATTTGAATGCCATGAACAATATTTGCACAACAGAACCTATTTCAGTACAAGTTGTTGATTATGAAGAGAGATGAGAGCATCACATCTATACAAGAAGCCATGGGCTTTATTAATGCTGGACATAGCTCCTAACGGTCCCGATTTAGGTGACTAGGGGACCGTCTCATCGTCCTGACAGTCAGGACTGCTGGTAATATCTGGAGGTGTCCAGCTCAACTGGTGCACAGGGCAGTGCAGTGTTGTTTTAGGAGAGGAGACGGGGCTGAACTGGCATGCCCCAATTTGACATAGTCACACCCTCAGCATGATATGACCCTGCCTTTTATCAGAGATACACACAGCCCCAAATACCAATATTCAATTATTATGAGCTATATATTTGGACACAAATGAAAGGGGCAAATTAAGGATCCAACGATGGGCACTCACTTCCAGACAACATGGGGCCCTGGTAAGGACACACATAAGTGTATAGCAGTCCTCTTCTGACTAGATTTACAACCATACCAATCTTACCTCCTCTCCGGGATTGTCCCGGAGACTCCCCAAAGAGCAGGCCTTCTTCCTAGACCCTGCCCAATTCTCTTGTGAAGTGGGCGGGGCCATGATGACATCGCAGGTCGCGTCATCATGAGAATGCCCCCACGTAAATCGCAGCATTGCGCGGAAAGGGACGGGGCCACGATGATGCAGATTGCGTTGTCACACCTCCCGCACATACCCCGTGGACCTCCCCTCCAGGATATTCATCACCATCACAACCATTTATTTATATAGCGCCACTGATTCCGCAGCGCTGTACAGAGAACCCATTGGAGCTTACAGTCTAAATTCCCTAATATAGACACACAGAGAGAGAGAGAGAGAGAGACTAGGGTCAATTTTAAAAGGAGCTAATTGTCCTACTAGCATGTTTTTGGAGATATTGGTCTAGTTGGCTGATACCACCAGAGATATTGACACATGCTTTGGTTTTGGTTTCTGATTTGCTTAGTTAATGTGTTAAAGCAAAAATATATATCAACATAAAAATGTAGCTTTAAACACCCCCAGATCTGTGCCTAGATGAGGCAGAATGAGGAGCATCTCTTTCTCTAACAACGCGTATGTCAAACTTTTATCTTTTGTCAAAAAGACAAAAACGCCGATGAAAATGCGAAAAATTAATGGATGTAATTATAAACCAGAGAAGATAATGGTACTATAGTCTTCTGTGAGACAGGATTGGGGAAGATAGAAAATGTTATACAAATCTGGCAAGTGGATGGGTTGGAGCTTAAAGCCCCAAGGTTTATGTGCCTACAGGCTCTAATGATGTCATTTGGCCCTGCTAATACAGCTAATTGTTTGTCTTAAGTGATAAGAATGTATGCATTGTAATGAGAGCGCATTACACAAACAATTACATTGTTACACAGAAGGTGCTTACATTATAGCGCACAGTCATGTTCTGTTCTGTCTCGCTCAGCTTTGCAGAACCAATTTGGTCCATAAATAAAATGAGGGCTCATTATTTAAAAAAAAAAAACACGTCAATTTGCTGGCCTTATCTTTGCATAATTGAAGAGATATTGTCATGCAATGGTTATTTTAACCAAAGTTAATTAGGACCACAAAATTGCTCCTTGTTTATAATTGCATCCAAACCTCAGGACAAGCTGTACTAATCCTGCACTGATGTGTGCCTGGTATAGAAAACAAGAATTGTTCAGTCAACGTCTTAGTAGTCACTCAAATTATTACCTGTGGGAAATAACGTTCTTACACCTGATCCTCAAAATGAGCGAAAATAACTGTTTGTATAAGCCAGCTCAAAGCATCACTGTCTCTTATAATAAAGGTTTTTTTTACTCATCTGTTGACTGTATCAATGCTTATATTTGTATTAAACCTTTATTAAGACACATATAGCGAGGGAGATTTCGTAAATAAACCTATAGATGAAAGGTTATCTTTTGGTAGTTGCATGTTTTTAGGCGTGTATTTATTTTAGTTGCAGCTTAATAAACTGGGGCATGATTCATTAAGGATATTAACTTGAGAAACTTCTTATTTCAGTCTCCTGAACAAAACCATGTTACAATGCAAGGGGTGCAAATTGGTATTCCGTTTTGCACATAAGTTAAATACTGACTGTTTTTTCACGTAGCACACAAATATCAACTTTAAATTTCAGTGTACAAATAAGCTATCAAGTACTTGTGTGCTACATGAAAAAACAGTCAGCATTTAACTTATGTGCAAAACAGAATATTAATTTGCACCCCTTGCATTGTAACATGGTTTTGTCCAGGAGACTGTTAAGAAGTTTCTCAAGATAAGATCCTTAATGAATCAGGCCCCTAAACTTTAAATATTGCGTATGGCTGCCAGTTACTAAATGATCACTTATTTTCTGAACATCTCTCTAATTAACATCATCATAATATACAATGTTAAGCAACACATGAAAATATCACATAATGATGAGATGATTTTATATACACTAAAACTGAAGAGAACCTGGCAACTGTTGGCTAGTGAAAGCCTCACGGCAAATGCCTCCTTAACTTTGTTTTTATACAGAAATGTCTCTTTTGCCCATTTTGTACAGAAGCGTGAAGTGTGACACAAAATAGCTACAGCACGCTCTCTGTGGGACATAGCAAACCGTATGCAATTAGATGTGTTATATGCCCTTTTTTTTGTATCACAGAGCTCATTATTAGGAGCCTTCATTATACTGCAAAAAAAATATTGTAGCATCATTTGAGCAACTCACACAGCAAAACTAAAAGTGAGCTGACGATAAATAAAAAATGCTTTTCTTTGTAACGAAACAAACTTTTACAAAAATTGTTTAGTTCTGTGGTTATTTTAATGATTGCAGTTGCCAACTTACAATTTACCAAGTGCTTTACACTATAGTGGTTTATTGTTTCCCGTTTATTTAAAAACTGTTGGTAGAATGTGGATTTTAATAGGTCCATTTATAAGTCCCACTCAGAGGGTTGCTTCAGATACCCTGAAAATTAATGGCCCAAATGTTATCGCTGATGGTAACCCCAGTTACTATAGCCGGCGGTGCTATTAGGAAAAGCCGGCAAAAATACCAGATAGAGCTTTTCTCTGTTTGATAAAAAATAATTATTATTTATTAATTCTGGGCAAAACATATTCTTAGGTCCCTGTTAGGAGGTTAACAAAGTGCAGTGAGTGAGTGGTAGGTTGGTGTGACTTCATCATCATCATCATCATCATCATTTATATAGCGCCACTGATTCCGCAGCGCTGTACAGAGAACTCATTCACATCAGTCCCTGCCCCATTGGAGCTTACAGTCTAAATTCCCTAGCATACATACACTGACAGAGAGATAGAGACTAGGGTCAATTTTTGATAGCAGCCAATACCTAATCTAGACTCCAAAAACATACCTATCAGTATGTTTTTGGAGTGTGGGAGGAAACCGGAGCACTCAGAGTAAACCACGCAAACACAGGGAGAACATACAAACTCCACACAGATAAGGCCATGGTTGGGAATTGAACCCATGACCCTAGCGCTGTGAGGCAGAAGTGCTAACTTCTAGTTATGGCTGATATTTGGCCCTTCTGCCCAGTAAGTAGGTTACCATGTCATATGAGGACATTGTTTAATCAGTACAAGGTCTTTGAAAGTAGAGAAAAGAGGCGATATCTCAGTAACTCACAAAAAGATAGACATCTAAAATTACTTTCCCACCGGATAAACACTAATTTCTGACATGACTGACATTAATTCAAAGAAGTCAGCATAATATAGTAAGGTACTGATATCTATCAATGAAGTGAGGCTTGGTATATTTCACTATCACTTCTAACTTCCTCTCCGTTCATACGGGAATTCTCAGAGCTATGTGCTAATTTTATTATACTTTAGCAAAATAGTGTTTGTTTTTGTGTATGTATATTTTTACATGTGTTAAGTCGTGCCTAGTTTATTATACACAGAAGAGACCACTTTTTTATAACTTTGGGAGCATATGTATATTAAATCTAGCCATAATTTATTGTAAGCTGAAGCAGTTGCCCTGTTGGGACCAATCCAAAGCATTGCCATAGTGTATAAATAAAAGGTATCTATGTTTTAGTGAACAGACTTTCCCCTCTCTAGAGAGAAATCTTCACATTAGCAATTTGTTTCCAATGTGTTTCCTTTATAATACTCTTAACTCTACATTGCAAAATGGAAAAAAACAATAGTTAGTCCATTGTTTGGCTATAGATGGCTACTGAAGGTATAGCTACTCATTAGTGTCAGTTCTTTGTGGCCTCTGTGTGGTGTAGATAATTGCGTGGAAACAATTGAATATGCAGTACTGGGACAAGATGTAACAACACGCAAGGTAGGTTATATATATATATATATATATATATATATATATATATATATATATACGGGCAGCGAGAGACACAAAGTACCTGTGTCTGAGCCTACCTGGGGGCCCTGGCCTGCCCCTGTAATGGGAGGAGCCACTGATCTGGTGTGGCCATGTCCCCTTCTATAGCTATGAAAGGGGCCCCAAAAAGTTGCTGTGATGAGCCCCGAATTTCACCTCTGCATCACTGTATATGTATAGCATACTTGCCAACGCTCTTGGAATGTCCGGAAGACTCCCGCATTTGAGTGTTTCAGTGCCAAGTTACTGTGTGTCCAGGGGAGGCCATCTTTCCGTTTACCGTAGTAGCGCAGGTTACAGTGGTGAGGTTTGGGTGGGGAGGAGTGGTTGCAGTGAGCTGGTATGTTAGGAAAATAATATAAAAGGATGGCAGTACTCTTGTGTGGCCGCTACAAACTGGTGCTGTATAATTAGCAAGTCGCCTATATTTTATCAATATCTACCGTATCTATATATCAGACTTTAAAAAGATAGTATTCTATGATATAAAGAATAATAATAATACTTCTTCTGTAACCATTATAACATTTAGATGAAACCAACACAATGATAAGGATTACATGGAAAAACACTTTCCAAGATATATATTAGAAATATTTTGTGGCTGTAATACATCAAACCATTTCACTAAGATTGTAATCTCGAGTTATATATTTTACACATAGTCACAAATACTACAGTGTGCTAAATCAATTATTCTCAGCATTTTCTTTTAAAAAAAGAAGTTAATGATTAAGCAAATAAAAGGAAAATCCTGCTTGCTGATCTTTCTTAATCGTTCAAAGACCAGATGGGAAGGTTACTGCCAAAGGCATAGATACACCTGCTGTATTCTTTATCAACTGCTTTTTGTTGATGTGCATTTGGCTATATAATGTTATTGCTTAATATGAATATATTGAAGTGCAACTTTCAAGAGAAAGCCTCCTTCGCGATAAAGCACGGAAGGAAAACAACTGGCGCTTTGGGGATAATAACTGAACAGTCGACTATTTGTTTAATAAACTAATGTATGGGCACATCTCAAGGAAGGAGGCTTTGCAATGCCTCAAAGTCAAACAACAAAAAGCAAAACTCCTTCAGTGCTGACCTAAATCTGAATGGTTGGCAGTGAATGGCTTTTATTTACAGATGTAGATCAGCCCATCAATTCCCTAGGAACCTATAACATTGCTAAAACATGATGTACTTTGTACCTCATACCTCAGTCATGTTCCAAGTTCCTAGTGAATTGATGAGCTCAATGTTGGTTCATTTCACAAAATGGCTGCCACACACTTGCTACAACAGTTCTCAGACTAATGTGTGTGTACACCTTAAGCACGTAGATTTAATATCGATGATGGCCCTGTTATTGCGTTAAAAACCCACACGTTGAAAGTTGCATATTTTACACTTACATATAGTAATTTTAATCAGCTTATATGACGCGTTTACATTACAATAACCATTTGTGAAATACAAAGTAGAGCTGATCTCACACTGCATCGGTTTAGTTGTACGGTACAGCTATGAGAGTGACTCATATGTTATACAGTAATGGTTTATAGAGTGCATCATGTTTAAACTGATGTCCTGCGTGGTAAATATAAAATAATGAACTCATATATCAGTCGAGTAATATATAGTTTAGATATTTCACTAAAATATTAATTTTATTATAGATGTCACCCTGATGTTACTAATGATATGTGTAAATCTTCTGATATTTTTATTCATCTAAACGAACAATCAATTATTACATGTATTTATACATAGTAGACCTGAGTCATTAAGGAAAGTAAGGCAAAAAAAGGAGTAAATGTTCTCCGGGACAAACCATGTTACAATGCAAGGGGTGCAAAGTGGTTTATTATTTTGCACATAAGTTAAATACTGACTGTTTTTTTTTTCATCTAGCACACAAATACTTGATAACTTTATGTTTACGCTGAAATTTAAAGTTGATCTAGGACATGTCTTACCCCCAACTATAAATCTGTCCCAACATTTTAAATTTAGCTCCCCCTCCAATGCAACATGGGCAGAACGGTGGCTTAGTGGTTAGCACTTCTGCCACACAGTACTGGGGTCATGAGTTTGATTCTCTGTGTGGAGTTTGTATGTTCTCCCTGTGTTTGCGTGGCTTTTCTCCAGATGCTCCAGTTTCCTCCCACACTCCAAAAACATACTGGTAGGTTAATTGGCTACTATTAAATTGTCCTTAGTCTCTCAATCTGTCTGTGTGTATGTTAGGGGATTTAGACTGTAAGCTCCAATGGGGCAGAGAGTGATTTGAATGAGTTCTCTGTACAACATTGCGGAATTATTGGTGTTATATAAATAAATAGATAATCATTCAGGCCTCTTGTGGTTTAGTCATTTATCAGTCACACATTAGGACCATTTAAGCTGCATAGCGTGAGTTCACTATAAAATGACAAGATTAGCCATTTATACTTTTTATCCTGACATTTTTATTTTATCAATAAGTGCACAAACATATCAAGATGTAAAAGTAATTAAAATTACACATATCTTAAATTGAACATAATGATAGAAACCAAAATCTGGATGGACTAAAGTATAACTCACTGGCTATAACATATAGAAGGAGCATTAATGCATGCCTGCTTATTTCTTATATGAACACATCCTAAGTATTGTTGCAGTTTTAGTACATTGTGGTGTTTGTGGATTCACTTAGAAAGTTGTTTGTTATGTAACTGTGTGCCCTAAGAAGACATTATTTTTATATAATCTAAATGAAAGCAAAAAGATAATCCGTTTACACTAGATTTGCGTCTCTATGACAGAGCTACTCAACCCCACTTGTACCAGGACAATTGCTTCTGCAAACATAAAAACCTGAAGAACTTCAACCTTTTATGTTTAATAAAGTCTATATTAAACTGTTCTTGATAGAGCTGATTGGACAAAATTCAGCAACTCTCCTATCAGCTCTGTTAACAAACAATTAGTGAATCCAATGTGGGCAGCACGGTGGCCTAGTGGTTAGCACTTCTGTTCACAGCACTGGGGTCATGAGTTCAATTCTCAACCATGGCGTTTGTGTGGAGTTTGTATGTTCTCCCCGGGTTTGCGTGGGTTTCCTCCGGGTGCTCCGGTTTCCTCCCACACTCCAAAAACATACTAGTAGGTTAATTGGCTGCTACTAAATTGTCCTTAGTCTCTCTCAATCTGTGTGTGTGTGTTTGTGTGTATGTGTGTATTGTTAGGGGATTTAGATTATAAGCTCCAATGGGGCAGGGACTGATGTGAATGAGTTCTCTGTACAGCGCTGCAGAATTAGTGGCGCTATATAAATAAATAAATAGATGATGATGAATGTCTTTTTCCCCTGGAGAACCCACCATTACCAGAAGCGTTTGGCGGTAAGTAGCCAGTCAAGAAAATTGAATAGTTGAAGGAGAGTGAATCGTTGACAAAAATGTTTATATTCTGGGATTGTCGTTTTAACACTAACAGACATTTGAATGGTATATACCACTTTTATCTATTCATTTTTTCTCAATCATTACTTAAAAATATGATAATTACAAGAGCAGTTAAACAATTATTACAAGTGAATGACATTTTAATAACAGGGTTGGGACATAAGAATATAGGTAGACTGTACTAGACATAATTTTGCATGTTTTACCTAGTATGAGGCTAAGAGCCTGGTTTAGACCCCATGGGGCCCTAGGCAAGATACTGGTTCAGACCCCCATTATAGCCCCCTCCATAGGGTTCACTAGGTTTTATCCCTTCGCAAACCAGCTTTAAGATTGGGCTCATTAGCTATAATCTTCAGACCATAGTTGCCAACATTGGCAACTTGTGTCCTGGGAGGCAGGTGGGTGTGTGGGGGGGCGGGGCTCAAAGAATTGTGTCGTTAGCCCTGCCCCCAAAGCAGTCATCACTGTTTCGGCCAATAAAAATAGGGGGTGGAGCGCAATGACGCATATACGGCACCGCTAAGCCCTGCCCCTTCCGTTTAATTTGCCGAACCGCCGGGAATCGGGAGAATTGCCTGCTTTCCCGGGAGTCCGGGGGACAGACCCGAATTTCGGGAGTCTCCCCAACATTTCGGCAGAGTTGACAGGAATGCTTCAGACTATCTATTTCTGTAACAACACAAAAGTGTGATTAATAAAAGGTACAGTATATACATTACACTTAATGTGTCAGATTAATCAGAATCACTAATTTATTGTATATATTACAGTTTATTCCAATGTTTACTTTTAATTTTACACATAATGAATGATATTTCACGTATAGCCCTGCAGTGAAGATAATACAGTAATTGCATTATTTTATTATTCTGTATATTTGTAGTATTTTTTTTCTTCCTTCACATTATTTTGAAAGGCTGAAAGATTTACAGTACAATCACTGTTTTGCTCAAGCATTTAGCATATCAAGGAAGAACATTCTTTGATTTATTGATTTTAGCAAAACACATTTGCATAGATTCCAGTTTTAGTGTGTGCAGATTTATTCGATAAACCCACAGATCCTGTAACAGTGTCTTATGTGGTGCTAAGTGACTCTATTTTATACGACATAGAAAGCCTTCTCTAAATGAAAGCTAACGACTCCACTGATGTTTTCAGCAAAGTTGAATATTTCAGGTGTGCTGTTGCTAAGTAACACAATACTACAACTTCAAAGTCTAATGAACCTAAAATCAGCATGACATTCTGTTTTCCTGTAAAGCAGGACACCAGCGAACGGGCGCTTACGGTTTTCTGGCATGCTAGAAAGGCATCTGCTGTAACAAATATCAGAAGAATTGACTTTAAAATTATTGTAAACAAAGCTACTTGTACGTACATAATAATAATAATAATAATAATGACCTTTTGAAAATTAACTGCTATTAGTAATTTTATTTATTCACTTACTATTATTATATTCTTTCTTCACTGATTTCACAAGTATTATTATGTTTTTTTTTAATATATATACTGTAAACTAAGTGCCACTTATATTGTATTCAAAAATAACCCCTCTTAGTTTTATATATGTTTTAGTCTTTACTAATTTATTTGACGTTATTTTGAATTATATTTGTAGTACAACTTGAATCTCAGGTACCCTTTGGAGCAGTGCCGTAAAGGGGGGGGGGGAGCTGATAAACAGTACTCATGTCTGCGCTTCGATTGGAGCCCAGCGTTGGCATGGTTGGTGGTGATGGTGATGATGACCAGCATCACAGCTAAACCATATTGGGGGTGGGGGAAGTGACTGCTTCCTGTTGGTCCGTGCGGTCACACCTCTCTATGGCAGCATAGGTATTTGCCCAAGCTGCGGGCACAGTATGGAGGGGTCCCGCTTTTAGACCTTGCTTTTGCCGTGGCTGCGCACGCAGCCAAGGAGGGGCAAGAAGTGGCCACAGTTAGGCTGGAGGTAGCTCTCAGCGGCCCTACATGTTTCACAGTTAAGGGCCTAGGGCCTGATTCATTAAGGATCTTAACTTGAGAAACTTCTTATTTCAGTCTCCTGGACAAAACCATGTTACAATGCAAGGGGTGCAAATTAGTATTCTGTTTTGCACATAAGTTAAATACTGACTGTTTTTTCATGTAGCACACAAATATCAACTTTAAATTTCAGTGTGCAAATAAACTATCAAGTATTTGTGCGCTACATGAAAAAACAGTCAGTATTTAACTTATGTGCAAAACAGAATACTAATTTGCACCCCTTTGCATTGTAACATGGTTTTGTCCAGGAGACTGAAATAAGAAGTTTCTCAAGTTAAGATCCTTAATGAATCAGGCCCCTAGTCTGTAAAAAATATAACTAGCAGCAGTATCACAGAAGGGAATGGATGGGTCACTGTTAAAATAAAAAAATGGGTATTTTATAAAACACTCATTTACTTTTATTTAATTACACAATTATGTACAAAAATACCATACTTGTTTAATGATTTTGTGATATGAGAGGTCAGTATAGTATTTTAATCATATTGCCCTTATATCAAACATGCTCCTATGCAGGGCCGGTGCTAGGGACCTCGGCGCCCTAGGCACAATGCAAAAATCCGACCGCCCCCCCCCCCCCCCCGTCTTTCCTTACCTTGGCTCCATAAAGCTGGTCCTCTCTGCCGGGTCCCATCCCTCACTGACACTGTTGGGCCGTGATGATGATGTCACGCCCGACAGTCAGTGAGTGGAGGGGAGAAGAAAGAGCGCCCCATCAGCTGTTGGAGGGGAGGGCGGCGGTGGTGGGTCCATAGCCCCTCCCCCTCCCCGTGGATCGATCTCAAGCTGTGTGGCGGCCGTTTAAGGTATGCTCAGCGGTCGCCGTACAGTTTTAAACTACAATAGTAATTGCTTTTTAATTCTGAGGCGCCCTGCAGAGTCCGGCGCCCTAGGCAACTGCCTAACCTTGCCTAATGGGAGAGCCGGGCCTGCTCCTATGGGCAACATAGGCTTGAAGCCCACTAAAGCTTTCCTAGTAACTTTAACAGCGGGTCCCATACTTTGTAATAATCCTAATGTTCAAGGATGACTCTTTAGGCCCCATCCTTTTTAATGCCCAGGACAGGCTCCCAATCCACCCAGTCATGCTCTCAAATCACCTTCGGGACACACCAAGCTGACAGGCCCCATTTAGTTTGTCCTAGATGTCTGCACTGTCCTACAAGAAACGTGCTCTGTTCTGGGAATGTCAGCCTGGATATCAGTATATTCATAACAAATTGCAAATATGCCCCTTGGCAAAATCCTGTTGCACCATAGGTGGGGCAGATATAAATGTGGGCAGATTTAGAGCTGGGAAGGCATGTGCCCTAGCTCAACTCTAAATTGCTGTGTAAAAATAAATGTGTCCAGTATTTGTCTATTTGTCTGCTACATTTAGACAGTATTTTCCTTATATACAATAAATAAATAAATGCATTTTGCACCCTTTATATTGCAGCATGGCTTGCTTTGCTCCTAACTTGAAGTGAGGCTCTTAGGGAGCAAATTTGCACATGGACAAACTATGTTGTGATTTAAGGGGTAAAAATGCATTTCTTTCTGCATGCAGGGAAACTACTGCCTGCCTTGTAGCACGCAGCTACTGGGCAGCTTTATTTTAACACTGAGAGTTGATCAAGGATCATAGCTCATACTTGCCGACTTCTAGCAGTCGGCGTCCGGGAGCTGCAGGGGGAGGTGGGCGTGCGGGGGGCGGGGCTCAGAAAATCACGTCATTTTGCCCCCGCCTCGTGACGTAATGACTCGTCATTTTTCAGCGGGGGCTGGGCCACATGCCGCAATTCCCTGAGAATCACAGCATTTTGGATCTAATTCTGCCCACTTCACTAGAAAGTCGGCAGATGCGGGAGGTTACAACACTCTCCCAGGAGTCTGGGAGGCCCACCCGGAATCCGGGAGTCTCCCGGACATTCCAGGAGATTTGGCAAGTATGTCCTAGCTCCCTCCCAGGTCAAATTATGTCCTGGCAGAAATACTAGTTCACTTTTTTAGTGATTTGGGCTATTTAGTCACTAAAAAACTGGACTTTACATTCATGTCTGACAGGGGAGGGCTGTCAAATTTTAGCCCGGTGGAGGACTCGCCTCAGCAGCCTATTAGGAACATTTTAAAGGAAAAAAAAAGGTGCATGTAGCCCAGTGACCCAACCCAAGGTAGTACCACTATGGGACCGGCCCAGGGGACAGATGTCCCCTGCCCCTCTGCCCAGCCTGCCCCTGAAGTCATCCAGCAGAACTGTGCATTATAAGAATCTGTGGACATAGGAATGAAGGAATAGGTTTCTTAGCTGTTATCCACTACAGAAAAGCAAACAGAAAAACCCCTGTCTCAGTATTTACGTGTGTGAGTAGAGAGAAGCAGTTATCCGAAACTGTCAGCGAAAAAAAATCAAGGGCAAATAGGAGTTTCATGGGAGGGATCCTACTTAAAGATTGTCAGAGAAACAGAGCAGCATTATTACATTATTTATGTATGGCATACATATAGTATACATCCAAATATAAATATGTCTGACATTACAGTATTAGTACACTACAGAGAATAGCTTCCAAATCACATTACAGTAAACTGTAATAAAAGCAAAGAGGACTCTTCATCTCCACCTGCTGACCAGAGGTGATATTGCAGCATTCCAGTTAGTCTTGCTGAGCAAGGTTGGATTGCACATATGTGAAACACTGTATATCCCACGTTTGCTAAACCCAGAATAGAAGCTGATGAATAGTGACTCTACATTTATTTATTTCACATATACCTGTCAATGGAATCACTCCTCAATTCATTGAGTCGATTTAGAATTCAGTATTTTGCTTAAATATATATGGGATAATATAATCACTACTATAAATTATGAGGATATTAGAAGTTGTATTGTCGACAATGTGGAAGTTATGCTATCATATGAAGGCATGAAGCTGGAGGCTGTTATGCAGGGGATAGTAATCAGAGGTGACTTCTAATATCCTCAATAATTTATGGTGCATTGGCCCTAAAAATACACAAGTTATATAGATAAAATTTAATACAGAGTTTATACACATATTAGCATTACTTGTATTATATTTGCTATTATAGATTACTCTTCTGACATCCAATGGCCAAACAGTGTTTCATGTTCATATTGGTGCGGTAATTGCGGCACAAGAGACACACATTAAAATGCTGTTGTTTTGCAAATCTTGTTAAAGACCTTTTACAAGTATATGAGCTTTGGTTGCCAGCAGTGAAAACTGATAATGCTCGGCCACAATTTATTACAAGTCCTTCTCAGCTATTAAATAATGTCAAAGGCTTCATTTTCCACTGCAATCTTTCAAAGAAAGCTATGTTTTGTAAAGAGGGTTTCAATGCAATTACGAGCCATAGGAAAGCTTAACTGGAGTGGATAAGTCCCTGATTATGACACAGCAATCACAACAAAAGTACTCAAAGCGCTGTTTCAATTCCTGTTAGAAAACATGTGCACTTCGTATTTTTAGCCATATATACTGTGTGTGTGTGTGTGTGTATATATATATATACGTGTAATATATATATATATATATTATCTATATATATATATATATTGCAGTGGTTAATGCCCGAGTCTTAGAGAACAATTGTGTTACTATTTGGCATAAATACATTTCAAAGGACGTGTGCTAAGGTGCTAAATGGTGTACCTGAAATACCTGGAGGGGTTGCCCACTTTTGGCCAACACTTTCTCTATCAAGCAGGTCCCAACAGAGTGCCCCTGTTGCCTAAATCTAAGGCCCATTTTGCCCTGACAAATGCTAATTGCCCCTGCAGCAAGAGCACTACAAGCCATCCATAGCTTGTTCACAGAGCTCTATTAAACTGCTGTGGGTGGGCTGAAGAATACATGGCAGAGAGTCGCACCGCTATTTCTTCTTATTTGCTGCATGTCACCACCACGGAGGGCCAGTAGCAGGGGCAAACGCAGGATTTGTAGAGAGGGGTTTCCACACCACACCGCCAGTGGGCGTGACCAGCATGCATGGGGGCGTGGCTATAATTTTAGAAATTACTGGCTGCTCTCCAACTCTTCCTATCCCCATAATATACATGGGCAATGCTGCGTGCACTACTATTAGGGCCACACAGCTCTCTCTTTTCGAGCAGAGCTGTGTGAAGCGGGAGTAGGGTCCAGACACCTCAATTATACAGTGCTCCAGGCTTGGATGGGGGTTGTCAGGCACTAGGAAACCCCCTCCCCCCCTTGGTTTGCCTATGAGTAGCCATCAGCTTCTTACATGTAAAGCTGTCGGCCGCTGCCCATCTGCGTCAGCGGCCGGCGCTCACTGTGGAGGTGCAGCTGGGACAAAATAAAACACTGAATGAGTGACATTATGGGTCTGAGTAGAGTCCACCGGCAAAGTCTCTTGTACCCTGAAGCAGAGAGCAGGCACACGCTGTGGCTTTTAGCACTAACAGTCAAAGCCCATGCAAATTGCTACAATAGTGCTCTATGGGGGCAGTGTGCAACATTGATGCAAGGAGAACGAGCACCACTGGGTGTCTTATGGCACAAGGATTCAAGTATTAGTGGAATTCTACGTGTCCTCGACACCCCGAGGGTCGCCACATTGCACCATGTATCAAAATTACAAGAGTTCAAGTGGAATCAGTGAGATCTTTAGTAGTGATCAGGGGAGGGCTGGCAAATTTTAGGTGCAGGTGGCCCAGTGACCCAGCCCAAGGTAGCCAACTATGGGACCAGCCCAGGGGGGCAGATGCCCCCCTGATCCCCAGCCCTGGCTGTCCCTGGTAGTGATACATGTAAAGCAATCACTGCATCCAAAATTGTTCCAGTTACATGTACAGTGCTTCCAAAAACATATTCAGCCCCCGTCCACTTTTCAAACTTAGGAATCTCACAGCCTGGAATTTTTAGTTTATAGACTGAGAATTGTTATTTCTGCATCACACATTCAATTTCGTAGTGAACCCATCACAAAAAAATAAAGATATTAGTAAACCATAAAGTAATAAATATTAAAAATTGAAATGTTTTCATCCCACTTGGTTAATTCTTATTTGAGATTTATCTGGCAGCCATTACAGCAGACTTTTTGGATAAGTTTCTATTAGCTTTGTAAACAGAGATGTTTCATATTTGCCAATTTGTCCTTGAAGCTAGGTCAGGTTGCTCAGGGGCAGGGTCAGGGGCAGTGATGGACAGCAAGTTTGAAATCTTGCCACAGTTTTTATTATGGGATTACGGTTAGGCCACTGAATGTCTTTTTCTTCATTTTATGCCACTCCATTGTTGCTCTTGCAGTGTGCTGTGGAACATTATTCTGTTGAAACCTCTTCCCCAATTAGCCTCTGCCAAAAGGTATTTGTCCAGCATCTGTCTGTAATGTGCATCCGTCGTCTTTCCATCAATCCCTGAGAAGTTTGCCCATTCCTGTTGCTTAAACGCATACCCAGGGCATGGTCTCCCCACCGCCACACTGTACGTTCACTGTTACCTGGCCTGTGTGCAGTGTTTGATTGGCACCCTACATACCTTTAGTGTTCAAGCCAAAGGTTCTACTTTAGTCTCGCTAGAGCCAGGCAGAGCCGTAAGTTAGAATTCTAGCGCCCGGGGCAAGAAAGAAAAATGCTGCCCCCCTAGCCCTCAATTTTAAGCAAATTAACCTAAAATATTCCTAAACTGCACCCCCCCTTCAGCGTTGCACCCTGGGCGGTCGCCCCTATCGCACAGCCCTAGTTACGGCCCCGGAGCCAGGAATTTCTGCCACATCCCTGCAGCATATACTAGATGGTGTTTTGGAAACTCTTTCGGGCAAGGATATGTTTTTTTTTTAGCCAGGGCTTTTATGGCGAGCATTAGAGACTGTTTACCCCATTTACATTATCTTTCATTGCTGCCACTGACATTTATAGCTTGTTCAATGTCACAGTTGCCCACACGGTATCTTATCTGATAAGTGCTGTTCTTCTCCAGCAACTATGTTTAGGGGGGAACTTGATCCAAGCATTCTGGCTGTAGATTATTTTTTCCACTGCTCTATTAAGTGACTGCACTGAGCTATGAGTGATGTTCAATGACATTTACCCTTCTCCATATTTGTGCCTCTCTATAACGATATATTTGCCTTGTTTGTACAATAATTTTGGTCTTCACTGTAAAGCATTTTTAACTCTCTACTGTGCTCTGTGATCTCACAGAGAAGGGGGTATTTATATTTACAATACAATGACATCACATGAATTGCTCATTCCATGCACAGGTGGAGTCAGTGAATACATTCTTTGACTTAGAGCAAATTTGAGCTTACTATTACAGGGTGTATGAATACTTATTAAAAGTAATAATTTCTGTTTATAATCTTTACTAATTTATGGAAAGGGTTTGAAATAATTTATTTCAATTGACACGCTACTCAGTACTTTGCGAACCAGGGCCAAAACACCTTCAACCTTTTTCCAATTCAGAATTTGCAACAAGTGTGTTGGGAGCTGAATACTTTTTCAAGTACATGTGTTTTATACTTGTAAGTTTTACTTACAAGTCTAGAGAAAGTGGAACATTTGAATATCCTCCTCGCTTACCATTTGGTATGGAATTTTGCATGTTTTTTCAGTGGAATTTGACCTTATGTGTTCCGTGTGGATTTCCTCCTATCATTTATGTTCAAGAAGGAATTCAAACCCCACCACAGAGCTGAATTAATTGATCGTTGTTTTCTCAGCCCTATTTACTGACTATAAATTCCATGAAATATGGAATTTGCAAACACAATGCAGAATAGCAGAAGTTGAATATTGGCACATCTCTGCAAGAACGCTATTCTGCACAAAAATTGGTTTCTGTGAAACTTTACCGCAATTGTGCTTGTCTCTTCTGAACATTGGGTGGAACTGTGCTCCCTACATGTATTTCATTTTGATAGATCAGACAACATGTCAGCCCTCAAATATGTTAATAACTAAAAATCATGTTTTCTCTTGTGTTGATTATGAGAACATCCAGTGCCATTATAAGTCTAAGCTTTAAACAGCAAGCTTTCTATCTTTGTAGCATGAAGCTGAAGTGTTCCCTTTGCATAATCATTCTGTTTGAGGCAGGTATATGACTAAGAACAATACAAAAGCTAACACATCAAAGGATTTGGATTTTGCCACTTCCCAGTATAGTGTAACTTAACCTTTCAATGACAGCCAGTAAGTCATGGACCTATTTGGCAAAGGAAAGATGAAGGGGCGTACCTGCTAAGAAGAGGGCTGTACCGGAGTCTCTCCTCTCACTGCATCATGTCATGTGACTGTGGTTGCCATGGTAATTGCATTTCACTAAGCAGCTTGAATAGCAGCTTAAATCAAAACTCCAGGAAAAAAATAATAACTCAAATGAACAAAAAAAAATAATAAAAGGGTATTAGAAGTCACTGAGTAGATCTGGGAGTGTGATTATTTAAAAGTTGCTTTTATACAGGACACAAAACTCTGACCTCTAATATCCTATTTTTTGTAGTACAGTAAGGGGGTACGTCATTCCTTATAAAATACAAGTTTAATTTTGCAACAATGCAATTTGATTGTATGAGATGATCCTGCTATCCAGGTCCCTTTTGAAAATGAGACACAAATGACATAACTATTTAGTTATATTTAACAAGAGTTACATCACTGTTCTCTAAATATAGGTGATGACCACGCTATTCACAAAATATAAATACTTTTTCATTATATTTTAAGTGATTTATACAAGTAACTTTGTATTTCTTTAGACTGTGATACACTGTACGTGTTTTTTGCAATGCTAAGAGAGTGAGGCAATCGCCCACTGCCAACAATAACAGGAATTGTGTGCCTAATTACCTGTGGCTGTAATTGTTGCTCCAGTATTTTTCTCCACCCTAATAGAAAATATGCTGTGGTTGTCAGTGATCATTTTAATTAGCTAGATATGGGGAATTTATTTTATTTTTTCAAGCTTCAATGTTTTTCTATAGCAACAAAAAAAATCTTGTAGCAGAGAAATTCTAGATAGGTTTATGCAGTAGGTCAAATCAACTAGCATAAGACTTTAAGACGTCTCATTTTATTCTATTTTTATAGGGAAAAGATGTCAGTGCCTTTATTAACACTAATTGGTTGCATATTTCTTATCTTTTTTTTCCTCATAAACTTCTTTCACAGCAAAGCAGAGGAGAAGAATTGTCATTATGTTCACCTGACTTTAACAATGTCCAGTCTATTGACGATTGTATTGTCCAGGCATGTGAGCCTGGAGTATTTTTAAAGGTGGCAGGAAAATGCCACCTAATGGGATGACTACAGAACTTGTCCAGACTTGGTGTCAATGACCTGTCTTCCTGCAGAAGAATTCATAGTGGCATCATCAGGCTGTATGTCAGTAAAAGTGGTCCACCGTTCAGCTAGTCAGGGGAAAGGGGTCTTGTGTAGACTGAGAAGGATGTATTGGTTGCTTTGATTCTGTGCAAATTCTGCACCCATATGCAATGCTAATAAGCCCTTTAGTATCGACATTCAACTTGGCAGCGCACCTAACGTATTACCATGGCAACTATTGTCCATAACAACTGCATAAAATCGAGCTTGCTGTACTCTTTTTTTTTTTTTTTTACTGTGCAGTGTCCAATACACAACATAAACCAAACTTAATATACAGAACACTGGACTTTTTAAGATTATTACACTGTAAAATGTCACAGTCACTGCTGACCTGACATTTGATGGCCTGTCAAAAAATTGCTATCAAAGCTTTTAAAGTCAGGAGTACAAGAGAAGTTATTGTTGCTCAATTAGTGCAGGACTTGCATCCTAGACAAGAGCAGTTTTATACAGTATAAAAATATTAAAGTTTTGGAACTTATTTGTCATTTTATTTTAATAATTGTTTTTTATTTGTATGTATTTTAATGTATTGGCAAACATTTCATAAACAAATGGTTTACATTAATTATATTAACTTTTTACCCCAGCACCATCACATAGCAGTCATTTTCCAGTATAAAGCAATATCATAGCATTTTAGACCATGACTACATATCACACATTGTAATAATTCCATATATAAAGTGTGATGCAGCATATTACCTAATGATAGAGGTCTAAGCAGAAGAGTGATTTGCATATCTCTACCCAGAATTCCTGCAGTGAGGTTTAATCCTTCAGTCTTTGGGTCTGTCCAATAACCCTGTCTATGTGAATGTAAATACCTTCTTATTAAAGAGGCATCCTGCACTTTTTATAGTGGAGGACTCTTACAGGCCATTTAAGGCAACTCACCGTAAGAAGTTCCTCACGTCTCAGTAATATCACTGTGAATTGGTAAGCTGCAAAGTCTTAAAAATTGGCCCCGCACACAAAATGGATGCCACCATTGTGTGTAGGAAATGTGTAGTTGAATGCCATGACCACATGAAAGTCCAAAGAGTCTTCAAATATCCAGCAGGGATCGTGCTGCTACGATGCATGAATGTTCGTAATGTATACAGAAGTGATGACATCACTAATTATGCTATTAATATATTTTATGCAGGAGTTTATACCATACCTACAATTACTCTGATATGGCTTTAGTCAGACTGTCCTATTTCATGGACCATGAAAGTGGTGGGACTTTGAAAATGGGCGTGGCTGGCTTGGTTCAGTAGATCAGGGTGGGGTTGTGAGATAAGGGGTGGTGCTTATTTTGACTCAATTTTGCATGAATTCATTTGGTAGATATACTGTTTACTGTGTGTATCCTTGGCAGTGGTTACAAAATAATAATAATAATAATAATAACCGTACATTTTCTTGCATTTCACAGACACTATTCTGTCCATTAATTCCAAAATGTTAGCTACTCTTGACAAAGGCCTAATAGTGTTTTGTGGTAATTGATTATGGGTCAGTTTGCCAGTGCTCTGTAGGTAGTAGTCTAGATTGCTTTTAATTCACAAATGCAGTCAAGTAAATTAGGTACATTATCTGCAATTTCAAATAAGGAAATGTTCTCTTTTTTTTTTAGCACTGTTCTTCAGAGACCAGTCAAGCAATCCATTTTAATGAGACTTCACTGGTTAAATAGTACAGTTGTGATCCTGCCCTTGCAGCATATACAAAAATAACGACAGAAAAAAACCCAAAATTGATTAATATATAGCTATCGATTGAAACAATAGGAGCGTAATAAGAATTCATAGATTACAGACAATGATTTTACTATGAGATTTTTCCACCGGGAAGGTACATTAAACTGTTTGTCTTCAGATACTGGGTTGATCAAATCTTCCCTGACACATGAAGCGGCCTCTCTCTAACAGAAGGTGCAGACATGCTGAATTGGCTTTTCATTCGCTTTCTAAAGGGAAATACCGTTAGCTCAGAAGATTTAGCCTTCAATACTTAAAGAAGGCGTGATACATACAAACTGTTAACCTTCTTAAAAGCTTTTTCCAATCTTTCTAAGCCCTGGAGAAGCTGATTTTACTCAGGCTCGGTCATTCACAGTAAAATGATTCCTTTGACTGGCGTATAATTATAGTGTGCGGTAAGGAGGCATTTCAGACGTAAACCTTTTGACTTGCCTGGGTGATTTTGGTAATATTTAGCCTGACCATCCTAATTTTTGAATGAAAAGATCTCGCTGCACCATTGTTTTGCTGCTCCTGCTTAATGTAAGTGAAAGCGATACAGCGTTAATAGCCATTTTTTACATTATATAAAGGATTATAGTGCCAGTTAATCAATGTATTAAAGGGATTATTATTTAGGCTTCACAGTTATAACACAGTAGGCTAGTGAACAAAGGGAAAAGGAGGAAAGATGAATGAAGGAGTGTAGACAATTCTTCATAATTGCACACTGAGATTTGTTTTATTGCAAACATCTTTATACAATGGCTCTACATGTAATTTATATAAAAAAGTAATAATATAACACAAACTCTATCGGCCACTTTGTATATTTGTATATCTATGCATAGTTCCATGAATATGCACAATATATATGTGTGTGTGTGTGTGCGTGTGTTTATGTGTATATATATATATATATATATATATATATATATATATATATATATATATGTAAATATATACATATCTATAATATAAATGTCTAGTGGCGTGTGTTAGTCTGTCTGTGTGTGTGTGTAAAAAATAAAACCAAGCTGCAGCGCCACCTGCTGGGCGGAGTTATACACTGACCTACTAAATTCTTAGTGTGTGTGGAAAAAAAATTTCAGAAATGGCTGAAATTTAGTATACTAAGATGTTTTTAATTTGTTAATTTAATTTGTTAATTTAATTTGTTAATTGTTAAAAGTGTTTATAAAGATTTAAAAAATATATATATATATTTCTTGAAGGAGAAGTGACAGTTGGGAGTGGTTGGTGGTTGCCGGGGGTGACAGTGGGTAGTGGTTGGTGGTTGAGGCCTGGGCTATGGCCCAAATGCATGACAAGAACCTTTTTAACACCTTAAGTAGCTTGATTTGACTAGAATGCATGAGTATAATGCACGGGTTAACTTGTATATATATAAATATATATATATATATATATATATATATATATATATATGTAAATATATACATATATATATATATATATATATATATATATATATATATGTGTGTGTATTTTAAAGATATACATATATATATATATATATATAGACATAAATATATGTGTATGTTAAAGATCTAGATATAAATATATATGTATGAATTCTGTATATATATATATATATATATATATATATATATATATATACATACATATATATATATGTGTGTATATATATATATATATATATATATATATGTGTTTTTATATATATATATATATATATATATATATATGTTTTTATATATATATATATATATATATAAAAATGTGTGTGTATATGTATATATATATATATATATATATATATATAGATAAATACATATAGATAAATATATATATATAAAGATATACATATAAATATATAGACATATAGATATATGTTATGTATATATATGATTTTATATATATATATATATATATATATATATATATATCCACTCGCTGTTTTTTTGTGATCACTTGTGCAAGGTGACCACATTTGTTCATATGTGCTGGTTCTATCATTGTGGCCAAAAGTGCATATATCTTGTTATTACTTGATACCTTATATCATCCTTGTGTTATCATTACGATAGTACATCATAATGGTGTTCATGATACAAATGATGAATATATTGGAAAGGTTAATGGCATAGTAAACAGGCGGAGAAATTACCTAAATATATATATATATATATATATTTTAAAATAATAATAACATAATGAGAGTCAACGTTTGCACAGTTATTTCACTGCACAATATCCTCTTCTGCCAAAGTAAAGTAAAATATATATTCCATCACCGCACTCAGTGTTATTAACGTATGCAAATCTTTTTCAAACAAACTGAATAGATTTAAAGTGCTGCTAAGCTGCAGAAATCATACTTTGTTGCAATTTTATTTTTTAATGAGCTCATGCATAAAAATAATGAGCTGATCGTAACATGAAGTGATAGTTGAATAGTACAGTTCATTCCATTTCTACGCAGTCCTCTATTTGTATGAGATATGTGGTTTGGCTACCTAAACCATTTATACAATTGGCAGTTCAGTTAACATAACTTGTCAGTTACATTTAAAAAAGAATGTTGTTCTGTTGTTCAAAAGCAAAGTGAAATGTTTTATTTTTTTCTTCTCTGAAGGCGACGCAATTAAATTAGTGAATTTAACCCAGCAGTAACACATTAAATTAAATATGCATTTTTTTATGTTTTCCAGGAAAAGAAGAATACATCGCCACATTTAAAGGGTCCGAATATTTCTGCTACGACCTGTCTCAGAACCCAATACAGAGCAGCAGCGATGAAATTACGTTATCGTTTAAAACCCTTCAGAGGAACGGACTGATGCTTCACACGGGGAAATCGGCAGACTACGTGAATCTCGCACTGAAAAATGGAGCCGTCTCCTTGGTCATTAATTTGGGGTCAGGGGCCTTTGAGGCCTTGGTGGAACCAGTGAATGGAAAATTTAATGACAATAACTGGCATGATGTGAAAGTAACAAGAAATCTGCGTCAGGTAACCGTAAAATGAATGGAAAAGTGATTTATTTTGTGTTCGATACAGCTAAGTAACAATATAGTTAAGATTATCTATACTTAATGTTTTATAAGTTTATCCCGACAAACCTGAGCAGGGGCAGACCTAGAAAAGATCAAGGGCTAGTAAATAAATAAATTCGACATTTATTGCCAATAACATAACAGTAATTACAATTATACACTTGATGTCTAGAAGGTTGCAATTTTGGCTGCCAGTACACAATTGGGCATTAGTTACCAAGCATTTTATTATATTTTAAATTGCTGAAACTCAGCTTTTTTACAATGGTATTTTAAACAGCAATTCTATTAAAGTAAAAAACATTGGGTTGGAAAGACCACAGGCCAGGTTTTGCTTTTAATAAAATTGCTGTTTTAAATACCGCCGGCAAAATCGCCAAAAATCGGTAAAATCGATACTTGATAAAGAATGTCCAATATGTCCAGTATCTCTTCTTTGTACATACCTTTGTCTTGTACTTACCACTTTTCTTGTGCACTTCAACACATTTTCCTCAAGAGCAAGGGCATATGAGTGTGCAAGGTTTGTTTCTCCAGTGCATACACATGGTCGGACAAAAACAGCAGGTGAGAGCAATATAAGCATTTTGTGTCTGATTTTGCCTTTGGCAAAACATAGGTAAACATTGCTAGTTAAATGACAAATATCAACATATATTTTTTTAATAAGTTGTGTAAAATTAAATATGATTAAATGTTGCAGTGTTATGATTTTATTTAATATATTGCTTTCGTGTTCCTTCTCTTTTGGTAATTTGAGATATATATTATCTTTTTGTAGTCTATGTCAAGGCTATCAAGGCTATAGCTGTTAACAAGAGACCTTTAGCTAGTGGCTAAAATTCCTCTGTAATCAAAACACTGAAGGGAAGGAACATAAATGCAAACTGATTAATATAAATTGAATTGCAATTATGTTTAGCTTTACACAATATGTTAAAAATTATTTATTGCTTATAGCTTTCCTTTAAGCATGCAACACATTTCAAGAAAATGTTGAAAACTGTTATATTTCTTAAAATTATATTTTTTTTCAAATAGCTTTTAAGGTATTTTAATTGCACTTATCTTAAATAAGCATATTAAATATTGTGTTGCCTGAAGGCAGGTAAACATTAAATCTCACAAGTTTTTTTAACATATTGTCATAAGCCATATTCATCAATCTGTCTTTTAATAAAAAATAGCACATAAATGAATAGCAAAAAAAAAGTTGTTTACTCTGTCATTAAAAGCATAAATGTCAGTCTAGTATTTAATTTAAAATCACCAATTCACACTATTAAGTTGACATATTCTAATGTATTCTAAAATAATTGTAATTAGGTAATTGCATAACGTTACACTTGATTTTGAATGAAGTATATTAAACACTGAAATACAATGTTGCCATATAATTGACAACTATACATATTACAGCTAGAGTATAATATTATTAATTATCTTCAATATTTTCCAAATTTGAAATAATTATGCTCTGCATTTCTTTTAAATTATGCTCTGAATTTAATATAAATATCAATGTACAAACTAAACCAAGTACGCTCAGTAACTTGCAATACAAATACATAAAAAACAATCTTACAGAAATTTATTTTGTTTGCGAAGTTCAAAGAAAAAATTAATTTAAAGTATGTAAATGTCCAGTCTTTATTAATTTATATTAGAGCACATTTTTAAATTGTATTTTCTTATGAATAGTAGTCTATTTATTAACAAATTCATTTTTTTTCATTCTAATGTATTCTGTGTAATAATATTTCTCTTGTGTAGTTTTATTTTTTACAGTTATCGAAACTGCGCAATTATACAATTGAATAACAATGTTTTTTTTTCATTTCTCCTTAGTGATTAATTAATATATTTCTCTTTAATATGATATGATTTACATGTTAGAAATTGTATAATTTGTTCCAAGTAACTAACATAAATGTAGCAACTAACAGTTTCACTCGTCACAAAATTCTAAACAAAGATAACTTTTATTTATTGAGGATGTGGATATGAAATATATAGTATTTTGTTTTGTATTTCTATGGTTTAAAAAAATGAAATAAAAGACACACACATATTCATCTCTTTAAAAAAACTAAAAAAACCAAACATTTATTTTGCCTTGTGATAGGAAAATATAAAGAAAATTAAATTCAGTAACTCCCTAGATATCAGCAGGATGCCGTTTTCTTGTCTGTTATCATTGCTGGCATCAGATGGATCGATATTTTAGCAGTACACCCTGCCTGCCATCTTTGGTTCTGTACCAGTCCCAGTGGGTTTGATAATTCATGAATGATACAAATCATCTCTTACTCTGAAAGAGCAGTATTGCTCCCACCCTGCTGAGAAGCAAAGATAATTATATATAGTTTTACATTTCTTTGTGCAAACACTCGTAAGAAAACATATTTTACTGATAATTAGTGCAGTATATTTATCAATAATTTGATTAAAGTAGTTTTTTATTTAAGTGAATTGTTGATTTGTAAGATAATCTTTCTAGCCTAGTATTATTTTATCTAAAAAAAAAAAAGAACAATATGTCATACGTAAATAAAATATGAGCCAACACGGCAAATTTTATTAAGCAGAAATATGAATATTCAGGCATATAGATTCCCAAGCTTAATTCAATTTACGTTCATATGTTTTCGTACATAAAGTGATTAACCTTGCTGGCCCTTGCTTCGGTTTCAATATTCTGTTGCTTTATTCAGTTTTCATTTGAATATAAATATAGTTGCAGAATATCTAGCTTTGATGGTGATGTCATTAATACATGTTTTTACAAAAGAGTTTTATGAATGCTGTAAAGCAAGCTTAGACAACCTGTGTTTCTCCAACTATTGTGGAAGTTACTATAGAACCAGGGTGGTCTATTTCTGTTCTAAAGCAACCGGGTACAGGAGGGCTGTATCCGGTCCACAAAATGCCAGTGGCCTGGTAAATAAAAAATAATGCACTCATTCAATCAGTAAAACTTGTTGGGTATTTGAGTATCCAAAAATAAACCATTTCTATGGATGAAAAAAAAATTTAAATATTGAATACGGTATGGTCCTGTAAATAACATATGTTGCATCATAAAGCATAAATTATTTTTTTGACAAAGAAGACTGTTATATCTACAGCACACACATATCTTGGCAAAAATCAAGAACATGAATTATTCAGTGAGCATTGTTTTCCAGAGGGATGGGGGTAATTGTATTACGCACTCCTTACTTCCTGCTCTGAAACTAGAATCAGGACTCTTACAGTGCTAAAATCTTTATTAAATTATTCAAAGTTATGGAATAGAAGGTAAATATTACACATTCTGTGCAGGACAGAAACTAAACTTTGGGGGGAATTCAATTGGTCGTGTTACTGCCAAAAGTAAGGCGGCCTGTGCACTATTACCGATATTACGGTAATATTGCGCATTCTTACCCTTAATACAGTAATCTTTAATGCTGGTTTTTGCTCACAGCTCAGGGAGCCGAAAGCAGAAATCAGGGTTAAAATTGCCGTATTAATGGTAATATAATTAAGGCCCCGTTGAGCGCGGCCAAATTGAATTCCCCGGTTTATATCTAATTCTGATTAAGTAATCTAACAGTACGAGACACTATTTCATGTGGCAAGCCAGTCACTGCCCACTTTCTAGATTTGCCTTTGCTCATGCGGTCAGTTAAAATAAATAGAGACATCATTTAAATAATAACAACAGTAAAGAGTTAATGTTAAGTAGAACCTACTTGGTGCATGTTTAACAAGGCAGTTGCAGAAACCCATTCAACTCATTTTCTGTGTCAGGATCTTCTTTGCTTTGTTTCATTGCAGTAATCTGTGACTCCAAAAGCCCATCAGTATGACCGAAAGACGTTTTGGAGTTGAGGAGGATTCCTTGTGAGCTGTAAATTCAGTAGTAGGGGATTCTAAACTTAACTTCTGAATTTGTAAAAAAAAAAATAAGGAGAACCATCCAAAAGTTTTAGAAAGTTTGTTGAGGAAGCAGCCATTTTGATTCCTTAGCCATTTTTGATGTCTGTCAGATGTATTCAGCTTAAAGACCCCCAAAAAATAAACACTTGAGGGGGGGGAGGGGTGTCGACCATGTGTCCGTTTTTGTTCAGTACAGAGCTGATAAGTTATGAAATATATTTGCAGGACAAATACTATTGTGGTTGCCTCGTTGGAGGCCCTACCTGTTAGTCTGCTTTTTTTTTCTTGTAAAATTTTTTTGCCCTTTTTTCTATGTTACTAACATGCTTAATAACTAACATGTCACTCATGGAATGTGTCATTCTACTAACCGTTACCTGAATCAAAAAAATGTACTAACATGGTAGTGACCATCTTATTTTTTTAAGTAACAATCGTTATTATGTTCACAGTTTTTAATTTCCTTTCTCCCCCCTTCTCCACAAAGCACTCAGGCATTGGACACGCTATGGTAAACAAACTACATTGTTCGGTAGATATCATTCTAATTGTTTCTTATTTTGGGTTTGCCGTGTGTTTTCCTTTCTTTCTTTTAACTGTAGACGTCATTACAAAAGAGGAACTGCGGTTGGTACTCTTCTGCTTTCTTTCAACTCCTCCTTTTCATCTGTTGTTGACCTCCTTGGTTTTACCTGTTCCTATCAAATTTTTATTTATTTTTTATTTTTGTTTTTATTTTTTATTTTATTTTACCCACACATAGGGGCTTCATTAACTTTACTACCGTTTGCATCAAGCTGTAATTAACAGAATCAAGGCTAACCTTTGGCTGGCCCAAGTGGCTACTGGCTCGGCCAAACTCTAACCATTCATAATGCATGGCATGAATGCTTGAAGTGTAATGTTATGGTACCATCCATACATCTTTCTCCATCACCAGCAGTCTGGTTACTTACGTTTTCCCTTTGTCTTTTAATATCCGTAGTGTGTTTCCGCATGTGCACACTAGAGTGCGCTATACTCATCGTTTCATTTGCTGTTCTTTTGTGTTTCTTCTTTTGTGTTTTGCATGTTGTTTTCTCCGCTGCTGCTCATTTGTTATCAGTGCAAATAGTGGTGGTGCTTAATACCGCTTGCGTCATTTATGTCCCCCTTCCCAAAACGCATGTTTTAACTAGTCAATGACAGACTACTAAACTTACTAATACGTACAACAGCTGAACTAACCTAGAAAGCATTTTACTAACACCATTTTTGTGTCTGCTAAATAACTGTTCAGTTGCTGTAGGGACAATACTGACACTAGCTCATTAATCAGACAACAGCTGAAATACCGTAGTTTAGATCCTTTTAGGGGAAGATGAATTCTAGAATCCAAGACCAAACTTCAAACAGACATGAAAATGGATTTTCAAACTAGGTTTCAAATCAGGCACATCCAAGAACTGCAGTATTTAGGTCTGAGTATAGCGTGTCCTTTCCCTGTGCTTTGTTATGTAGGTAACAATTTCAGTGGATGGGATTCTGACCACAACAGGCTACACTCAAGAAGACTACACCATGCTGGGTTCAGATGACTTTTTCTATGTTGGAGGGAGCCCCAGCACAGCGGACCTGCCAGGGTCTCCAGTCAGTAACAACTTCATGGGCTGTTTAAAGGAGGTAGGTTTACGATTTTTTATTATATTGATGCGGTCATGTGTTGCCTTGGCTAATGTTGGTTAGGTGTAGTGTCACCCACTCTTCCCACTAGTCCTATTCATTTTTGTACAGTAATATATAATTATTACGTTTTTAAAACTGCATATAAATGCAACTTTTCTGCACTTTATAGTGTGGATAATGCTATTAACTGTCTTATTGTATGGTAACAATCCATTCTGCATTTGGTGTAAATTTTTCGTTTTGAAATGCTGCCGATTTACTAACATGTCTTAGAATTTCACTTTCAGTGTTTTTAATTTTAAAAATATTAGCTTTACAATGAATTGAATAATGGTTTTTTAAAAAATCATAGCTATCCTCTGTGATTTTGGCAAAATACATTAACATAAATGTAATTGATCTAACGCAGTGCTGCTGTTAATTAAGTTTGCCCACTGCTCCATGCAGAGGTTAGAAGAATGATTTCAGTTATTTCAGGAATGCTCGGAAAGCTTGGAAATAAAGACGGCAAATGTCCAGGTGTTTATTAACATGTCGGTGCGTCCCCTCTACTTTGTGTATAAGGATAGGTGGGTCATCAAAAAGAGTGCAGGAGTTCAATTCTGCATGAATCACCCTACTCCTAAAAAGCAACCCTGTAGATCATTTGGCAGAGGTGTTGGTATAGACACACTACAAATTAGTTCATGACAAGCATAACTGAGTACAAGTCACGATTAAAAAAAGAGCCCCACTCAGTGGCAGAACTATCGCCACTGCAAGGGGTGTAGCCGTTAATTGGCCTGGAGAGGTGCCCAGCAATGTCAGAAGTCCCTCCCGCACATGCACAGTGAAGCACTGATCGGAAGAGGGCCCTACTCTCCTCTTCTAAGTCCAAAGCACGGGCCTGGGAGACTGGAGTGTCAATGCTGAGCCCACATTTTCCTATGCCGCGTTCTATTCCTCCACCAACCTATCTATGTACAAGGGATAAGACACAATCAATGGAAAATATTTTTTTTTACTGCATACCATTTCTTAGAAGCCAGATAATCACAAGAGCAAAAAAACACACCTAAACATTTTGAATACTCTACATGAGTGTTTCTCAACTCCAGTCCTCAGGACCTCCTAGCAGTACATGTTTTCCATATCTCCTTGCTGGAGCACAGGTGTATTCCTTACTGACTGACAGTGTAGCAGGTGGTATAATTTTTTCACTGATCACCTGGCAATCCTGCACTGTTAGTGGGTTCTGAGGACTGGAGTTGAGAAACACTGCTCTACATAGTACGCCAGAGGTACACATCTACCGGTGATCCCTAAAAATCCAGTACACCTTGACTAACTGACTAAGGATTTATATATTTGCCCACAATTGTAAATAACAATTAGAGCTGCAAGTAAACTTACACACATAAGCATGCTATTTATAAAATTGGGGAGCAATTATTTGCACATAATAAACTATACCCATTGTATTCTCCTGCGTTTAAATATACTTCTTTAATGGAATCACTTAAAAAATACCTTATTGTTCTACAACTGAGCCATATCTGTAAGCTGCAGAATAGCATTACAATTGTTTAAAATGTTCTATATATAAAAGGTATGAATCATGTGCTGTGCTGTATGTATGTATCTTGAGAGTGACACATTCATGTACAGCATTTGGTAAAGATAAGTTGATTTACATTTCTGTTCTATTTTAGAAACATGGATGAATCATTCCCATAAAATATTATGACATTAACGCACATTTTCTTAGAACATATCGTATCACTAATTACAGGGTTCTTAACCCAATTAATTTACCTTTTTTCAACCTTATGCCTTTTACAGAGTCACTACATATCGTTTAGGTCTGAGGTCGCATGGTCATGATTTAATAGATCTGCAGGCCATTATTTCCATGTGGCTTCTCTGCCTCCCTGACACACTCTGTGTGATCTGTGTGATAGTGCTGGGGTCCACCGCAACATGATATCATGTATCAGAGCATTGCAGTGTAGCTGGGAGGCAGGAGAGCAACATGGAAACAGCGGTCTGCCAACCTGTCAAATCATTACCATACAAGTGTATCTGAAGATGCGCTTCAATTTGAATTTGGGTGTAAGTACGCTCTGCCTAAACAGTACTTGCTATATGTTAACAGAGTGCAGTATACAAACAAGCGTATGTGCAATGTAAGGTCACATCGCAATGCATACAAAAAATTATATTGTAAAAAAAAATTAACAACTCTAAACAGTGTAATCATTAAATTTTTTAGATTTTTTTTTTTTGCATTATATACATTAATCAAGATGTTCTTAATGCATACTGTACATGCAATGTGTTTTTATGATCTATCTTACTTGCATATACTATGCATGTTCTATGCTAGTTAGTGGCATGCATACTAGCACTTTTCCAAGCAAAGAGTATGCTGTGCCAGTTCATCGTTTACACTTGGCCTGTAGCTAGTGCAAACATAGGCAAACCAAGGGGGGTTTCCTAGTGCCTGGAAACCCCCCATCCAAGACTGGGGCACTGTATAATGGAGGTGGCTGGATCCTGCCACCACTTCACACGGCTCTGCTTGAAAAGGGAGAGCTGCGTGCACCTATCAGTAGTGCATGCAGCATTGTCCATGTATATTATGGGGATAGGAAGAGTTAGAGAGCAGCCAAGCACTGTCTAAAATTATAGCCACACCCCCATGCATGCTGGTCACGCCCACTGACGGCGTGGTGTGGAAACCTTCCTCTACAAATACTGCGTTTGCAACCTGCGTCTGAACCCAAGCGTACATACTGTACATTGCCTACGTCTGTTCGCCCTTTCCAACCCCTGTTCCGTCCTTCAAGACATAGGCAATCAAAAGTGTCATTGGCATCCAGACACGAATTGCATGCAATTGCATTGATTGGAGTCCATCTCTGATCAGGCGCCGAGCTACATCACACAAGACACAGCACACAAACGGAGTTACGTCCGAACAGCAATCCAGTCCTCAATGTGTATGTTATGCTTGTGTTTCACATGGATTGCTACAGGTCAGTGTTTGTTAATCTTTACATTTTTGCAGTCACATTTGGGACTAAATTACTACTGCAGGTTTAAATGGCACAATCTGTATGCACAGCAGCAATCACTTCAAACCAGAACATGTAACTGCCATTGAACAGTGTCCAGTGAAAACCATTTCTAAGAAAAAGCAATTTTATAGGGAAAGGCGATAACAGGTGTTTAGAATCCTCCTAGCTCACAAATACTGCTTGGGAAGTTGGGTACCTAGCGCCATTTGTTACAAAAGGTAGAGATCTAATTCAGTAGTGAGCTATAAACTATTTTATTACAAGGTGAGTGTGCACGGTAAATGTGTTTTGCCATTTATTTCTTTTTAGAAATGTATACAATTTCTTATTCAACACAGATTACAAAATTGAGAGAAATCACATCCCAAAACATCCCACATTCCCTATTCTATGCTGCCACCACCTAAAGCTATAACATGGGTCTTTTAGGCCCACTACACAAACCCTAACACACACGTGCAATCTAACATACTGCTATCTAGCAGTGAAAGGGTTAACAAACTGCACTCCAGCAGCTCAAAGGGTTAAAAGATTCAAGTGCCAGTTCATTTCTACGAAATGCTTAAGGATTTGTTCAGAGCATCAAGGGGAAAAGTTCTTACACTTTTTACCTTTAGTAATAAAAAAAATGCAAAATCCCTAGGCATAAAAATGATTATAAAATGATATTGTGAAATACAAAGGAGAACTGCCAGAAATCCTGTCTCAAGAATTATGTCTAGTTCTCTGGTTCCAGTGCAGGAGAATACATTTGATTATACTTATGAACATAAATGAGACCCCAAAGTATGTTTCTGGTTTTTATATCATTATCATCATCATTAATATGTCTCCTTTTGGAGTCAAATTTCTAATGGTGTATATCTTTGTATAGCAGAACACACAGATGACTGATTCCAGATCTGTTATATACACTGTAAACATTTTAAGTTTCAGTAAGCATTACTCCGTGAGCTCCAGAGTTGTGCCGATTAACCCTTTCATGGCTTGTGGGTCAGGCAAGCTAATTTCTTAATTCCAAAGTCAGCAAGACTGTGTCCCAGACCTAAGACTAATTTTATCAGTGTTGTGATTGGATATTGACGTTTTTGTGGCTACAATGCACATGTGCTAGTCACAGAGAGCCTGGCCGCTATCTATAGACAGGATGCACTAGATTCTTACCTTAAGTGTTTCAATATTCCATAGAGCAGTGTTGGCAATATTCAGTCCTCAGGAGCAGGGACAGGCTAGGCTGGGGGGCAGGGCCATCTGCCCCTCATGTTGGGGGGCGGAGGGCCACCTTGGGCTGGGTCAATGGGCCACCTGCATTTTTTTCTTTTAAAATGTTCCTAATAGACTGCTGATTTGAGTCTTGCCCCCTGGACTAAAATTTGCAAGCTGTCCCCTACTCAAGAGCTAACAACTGTTCATGTTTTCAGGATTTATTTAGTCATGCGCAGGTGAGTTAATCTATTTTTCTGGGTCAGCAAGTATCCCACCTTATTCTACAGACATAAATCCTGAAAACATGACCTGTAAGTAGCTCTTGATGACTGGGTCTGAGCACCGCTGCCATAGGGTCTTTCAAGGACCAAACTTTCGATGATCAGTGACCATATATAACTGCAGTATTACCCTACACTTATTGTGTTATCGGCAAATCCTATCTCAGGGCACTGTGTCATATTGCCAGTGTATTATGTGTCCTATATGGGAGTTTTGATGACGGATTTGATACAGTAAAATAATGAGTTATGATCACAAGCTGTACCGTCTTTCTATATAACACGCCCACTTTGCTGTTGGTCTTGGAAATATATTCTCATAAAAAAATATTTCAGTCCTAGACATTTTTGTAGTAATGTGTGTTGCCGGCTAATGTGATTCAGGGCATAACATTTTTATACGATATCATTTAAAATTGTGGAGCACATTATTTTGAAGCAGTGTCTGATTTTAAATATTTAATATTCAAGGTATCATAAGGGTGTCTGGTAGGAAAGAAGGCTGCTCAGGCATTAGAGTATGCAATCTGAATAGCTGAGTAGCTCTAAAAAATGGTTATAGAATAAATGTAATATGTGTGACTGTAGACCGCATGTTACACTGGTCTCATGTTCTTCATCTATCATAACCTAAAGCAGACCACACATTGACTGCCTCTATGAATGGAAGTAATTGGCTCTATTTCCTTTTATAAATTGACTTGCTACTGCTATGAGATCCAGCTATGTAGGACTCAGATGTAGAGGAAACAAATTGGGATCCCCTGATTGTCTGATATGCAACACATTGTATTGGGGAGCACCTCTTTTGGAGGTCCTAGTGCAGAGGTGGGCAGCAGTTAGAGCTTTGACCTGTGGCCCCCAGCTCCCTCCTGCTTTATTGTCAGATTTGTTTGTTGTAGCTTGTAATACTTGTTTAACATGCCTGCTGATATGTTGTTATGGATAGTAATGTCTCTTTCTTTGATTAAATATATTATTTTAACTAATTACTGTTGCCCTTTTAAAGTTTAGAGGTCCACACCAGGCGATCTTGGAGTGTATCAGGTTGCCCACCATTGTCCTAGAACAATGGCACACCGACTCTTGTGCTTTATAGCTCTCCTCTACATACAGTGTACATACTTGTTATACCTCCTTTCCTGGAGATCCCGCCATTGAGCATCAGGGGGCAGGGCCATAATGATATTTACCCCTAACTATCAGATATACAAGTAAACGGGGATAAACTTGTGTCACTTTATGGCTAGAAATATGTTTACATAAGATTTCAACTCAAAGGAATTAGCTGCTACACTAAGTCTTGCATCTTTGACTAACAGGAAAAATAAAAAATATATGAAATAGAGCTAGTACCAAAACTTCTCAGTCAGATATTTGAACATTTTGACAATGAGTTGCTCACCCTGTTCCAATACTAGATTCTGTGAAATTAATTTATTTACAACACATGGTGCTTAAATAATGGAATGCCTAGGTACTATGTTACTGATTCATCAAGGCACGCATACTAAGCGCAACCTGTGTTTGTTTTAAAACACACAGAATTCAGGCATACGCACATCCGAAGTCAACAAGGAGCTGATCTGACATCAGGGGGTAAATGTATCAAGCTGAGAGTTCTCCGGCGGGTTTGAAAAGTGGAGATGTTGCCTATAGCAACCAATCACATTCTAGCTGTCATTTTGTTGAATGTACTAAATAAATGACAGCTAGAATCTGATTGGTTTTTCAAACCTCGCCGGAAAACTCTCAGCTTGATACATTTACCCCCAGGTGTAGGTCTGCTCTGCTCTACTGCACCAGACACTGCAGGATACGTCCAATACCTTTGTGGAATATAAACTCGCAAAAAGAACAGAAAAAATAAAACTTATTCAATTAATGTCACCTAATATAGGCATTAATGATATAAAAGTTAAAAAAAGGAAAGTTTTGGTTTGGTTTTTTATGTTTTTATTTCCATGAAACACATTTATTAGGATGTTCTTAATGTCTACTGAGCATAAAATAAATTTGTACAGTTGCTCATGATTGCAAACACATGTTATAGCATGCATACGTGATTGTCGGCACTAGTGCTCAGGACTTTGACTTGCCCTGTAGCTGGAACAAGAGATAAGGCAGAAAAAAATGCACCTTTTTAGATGCTCAGAGCTTGAATCAGACATGGCTGCGTGCGCTCGAGTTTGGCATGCTCTTACTGTACATTGACTACGGGCGAATGCCCCTTTCTCGCCCAATTCCCTCCCAGAAATTGTAAGCTGTAGTAAGTGTCCTTTGCTTATGAAGATTAATTGAAAGTTGTTGCGTTTATTTGCGTATGGTCCGGTTTCTGGCATACCCAGATTAAATTTGTGGATTATACGCACAAAATTGGCATTTACGTTCATTGATGAATCAGGTCCTATGGGTTATATATATGTTCCTGTGCATTTTACTTTCCGAGGCGGCAATGGAAATGGCTCAGTCATACTTTAGATAAACTATTATAAGTGTTTGTTTATAGTTTATAGTTTGTGCAAAATCTAAAAGACAAACATGGGTATATTTTTCAAACCTTCTAAAAAGCAAAAGTGGAGGATGTTGTCCATAGTAACTGTAGCTATTGTTTATCCTGTGCTTTCTAGAAAATGATAGCTAGAATCTGATTTGTTGCTATGGGCAACATCTCCACTTTTCCATTACAGATGATTAGATAAATATACCCCTGTGACCTTAATCATTATTAAATCTACCAACAAAGTAGAAACCACATATTAAGACTTTTGTACAAGTAAATGAACATTTCATAAATGAATTCTCTACATGTAGCTGCGCCCACCCCCAAGAAAAATACAATCTGGTTGGTTTACTTAACTGAAATTTAAAATTCAGTCTATTCAAGCCCACTAGTGGCTGAGCCACCTGGACAGTGTTTTGCAACAGATCAGTTTGCAAAGTACAGGTTTGAAAAAGTTTGAGCAACAAATTCTATTTTATTTTTTCTTTAAAAACAAAGGAAAATATTTCCTAGTTTCTTTCTAATCAACTTTTTGCATGTTTGAAATGTCTTCTTATTTATTTTTGTCTTAGAACCATTAACCCACAATTGAGCAACTAGCTCAAAATTACCCCACAATCTGGACCAAGGGAAAATTGTTTGTTATTGCTGTCTATAATGAACAGGTTGTTCATTTAATTTCTATGGGGCAGCCATTTCTAAGAAATGTTTTATAGAGTATATGCTTTATTACAAAGGTATAACATGTAATTATAATATATAGTTCACAGTATTTTATTTTGGGTAATAGTGTATATAAAAAGGAAAAAGAAAAGTGTTATTTTGTAAGTGTCTTTTCAGGTTATACAACCATTTATAGAACTAACAATTTAGATAAAAGGGCTAGTTATATCACCAACAACAAAGCAAAAAGGATTAGTCAAGTGTGGAGTTCAGTACACTTGGAAATTGTGATAGAAGATAAGAATGGTATATTCAAGAAAAAGATAAACCACACAGAGGAGAATGTACTGAAGAAGATGCCAAAAAGTGAGAATACAGAACTATTGATCAAGGGAAAGATTGTACTGACATTTTCAGCCTAAGAACCTTTAAAGAGCACAGCTACTTTCTGCAGTCAGATAAACACCTGAATGACGGGCAGACTGCAGATACTCTAGGAGTGTTAAGATGTGGTGTTTGCACATGAATTGTCGAGGATGTCTAGGACATACGGTGGCTATAAAAAGTATTCTCTCCTTTTGCTAATTTTATTGCATCATGGAACTAAAACGGAATTATGTATTCTTACCATTGATCAGCACAAAATGCTCTGTGATGTCAAATAATAAGTAATTCTAAAGCTTTCTTCTAATACATTTGAAATACAAAATGCAATAATTGACTACATAAATATCACCCCTTTTGCAGAGATACATCTAATAAGCCCTAGTGCAATCAGAGGCCACATAGTTAATTGATTGGATTTCACCTTGTACAAATAAAGTGTATCTGTTGAGTACAAAATAAATACTACTGTCTCTGAGACGCCCCAAAGCAGCTGGTTAGTTCAGTGGATCCCAAACTTTCTCAGTTCAAGGCACCCTTAAGGTCTCCATAATTTTTGCATGGCACCCCTAAGCCAAAATAATTACCAAGTAGTCCCCTGCCTTGCTTACCACCGGCCCTGGCAGCGGCACCCCAGGAAGCCGCGGCACACAGTTTGAGAACCACTGAGTTAGTTCAATTCCAAACATGAGCTTCATCATGACTCTATTCGAGGAACAAGCAGGACCCTCTTACCTCTCTGTCTGTCTTTATTACCCAGTACTATTTTATTACTGTGTTTGTTCCCAATTGTAAAGTGCTACGGAATTTGCTGGCGCTATATAAATATATGATATTGATGATGATATTGTACAACTGTGAATATGTCTAGAATAGGTCATCCTCCAAAACATCACTGCAAGAAGGGCTTTCGTTATGGAGGCCACCAAGAGGCCCATGGAACTCTGACAACCTTCCATGGGAGAGATGGGAGAAACATGGTACAACAATAGCTCAGACACTTCAGAAATCCGCGCCTTCGAAGAGGGTGCCAAGATGTAGACGTTCATGAAGAGAACACACATGATAACCCAACTACAATTCGCCAGAAAGCAGATGGGAGGAAGTTCTTGTGGTCTGATCAGACCAAGATTGGATTTTTAGGCCTCAACGCTAGTTGCTATGTTTTGAATAAACTAAACACCACTCATCAACCTATAAACATTATCTCTGCCATGAAGTATGGTGGCAGGATCATAATACTGTGGTGACGCTTCTTATTTTAAAGGATTGAACATTATTCTATCAATAGAGGGTAAAACATATGGAATAAGACATAGAAAAATATTGGAGACCTAGAACTTGGGAGATTTACATTCCAGCAGTGGAATAACTAAAAGCATAAGTCACATTAAAGTGGCTTAAACACAACAAAAGTAACAGACTTAGGGGTAAATGTATGAAGCTCCGGGTTCTTCAACATCCGCGAGTTCGGCGTCTTCAGCGCTTAAATTTAAAGCGGCGCTGCCTTGTAAAGGGAAACTTCCCTTTACAAGGCCGCGCCGCTTTAAATTTAAGCGCTGAAGATGCCAAACTCGCGGGTGTTAAAGAACCCGGAGATTCATACATTTACCCCTTAGAGTGGCCCAAACTTAATCCCATTGAGAATCTGTGCAATAGTTTGAAAATTGCTGTTCACTAGCAGCATTTATCCAATCTGATGGTGGTCAAATTATATTACAAAGATTAATGGCAGTGCCCAGGTGTAAAAAGCTGGTAAAGACTTATCCAAATAGATTACATATATATATATATATATATATATATATATATATATATATATATATATATATATATATATATATAAGGAAATTGGTATAAAGTCCTGTAGGCGTCCTGTGGGTGGTTTAAAGTGTAGTCTGCTTCCTTTTGGTTTTTATGACAGTAGTCACACACTGATCAGTAGAGGGAGCTTCAGTAAGCCGATGGAAATGATAATTTGTCTGCTTTATGTACAAAGGAGCCCTTATAGCATTTTATCATGGACAAAAAAAATAAAATTAAGCCCCAAGTTGGTACTATAATCTAATAGAAAAAAATATGCAAATACCAGACAAAAACACTTTACTAGTGGCACAATATATAAGTTATTGTATTAATAATATCACATATTCTAATGAACATATATTATTATGCAAATATGCTATAAACTGGTTTCTAATGTTTTAAAATCTCAGAACATTTATATTTTAAATCATCTCTATGCGTAAAGTATTTAGATACATGTACAGCATATTTCTAATTTAAGTTGCAAAAGAAAGAGCACTGTTGTAAAGGAAAATTATTATTGTATTCAGCGTTTTTAGCTTTTTATTTAATACATCAATTGATGTTTCAAATTTTCTTACAACAACATGCTGAGTAACCAAGTAAATTATTACGATCAACAGTTGTAAGTATTCAATAGAAATATTCAATCCTATTTAAATGATTCCTTTGCAACATTTTTTTAAATTATTTTTTAATGGGAAATTATTAGTAAGAATTATTATTATAATATTTCTCTTTTCCATTTCATGATCCCTAAAAAGCCTCAAAAAACCCCAAACACTCCCTAGTCGTTAACTCGCTTATTTGTTTCTCTTGTGCTTTCTGCTTGAAAATATTATCTACTTCTTTGAAGCACCAAGAGTTAATTATTTTACAAAGAGCAGCAACAATGTTTCAACAATGTAGTAAACAGTGGTTGTGGCTGTCTGCCTGTCATGGTCTATTGTGGAGAAAATGGAATGGTGGGTTTCAGAGATGGAATCTGAAAGTAACTAGGATAGAAACAATGTAAATGTATTCTTATATTCCCACCTATAGGCAGCAGAACAGTCAATTGTAAATCATTGTATTATCTCCGATTACGATATTAAAAAGAATGTGAACTTTCCCTTTATGGGAATTTTTCAGGAATACTTTGTTATTAAGTTTTTAGCCAAGTCTTATCCATGTGAATTCAGCAACATGGATATTCCTGATATTATTTCATTATACACATATCCTCCTAGCCTGCAATGAGGCATTGATATACTAATTTATTTCTTATTACAAAACAATGTAATTAGCAGATTTGAAAAAAGAACACTCCCGTTTTCCCTTACATTGTTGAGTACATTAAGACTTTCAGTATCTTTGACAATAACTCCAGAAAATCTGAAAATGTTCATTTAATAAGAGAGTTCTAAATATGTTAAAAAGCACTTATTTGCCAATACTGATTTCCTCCACGCATATAGGAGTCTCAGATCACAAGGCTTAATAGTGGTTTAAAACTGTCTGACCAAACGGACAAATCCTTATTGGTGATTTTACATTGGCACTGGTGGTAGTCATATTGGCGAAGACGATTATGCTGAGAAATTCCGAAATGCTGTCAATTCCGATTGGATGAAAAAGTGACTGTGAAGATTTCCAGCATTAGAACATCCCGTCACTGAGATTAACATCACTTTAATTTGCGAATCTTACATTTATGGTAATAAGGGGGCGATGTGAGGACCCGGCGGGTGTAAATTATCCAGCCCTTCCTAAAATACATTACACCCCTGCCAGGTTCTCGCATTGCCCCCTTAATAGCATAAATGTAAGAGTCGCGATTTAAAGGAACGTTAATGTCAGTGACGGGATGTTCTAATGTCGGAAATCTTCACAGTCACTTTTTCATCCAATTGGAATTGACAGCATTACGGAATTACTGTAAAAGAAATTTTAAAGTGGCTGTAACTGCTGTCGGCGTTATCACCTCTGCAAAATTCTACCACACCCACACATTGCTGTTTTAACAGACATCAGATGATCAATGTTTGCTCTATTTTTGGCATATCTGGTGTTTGCCGTAGTGAGCAAAGTTACAGCATTTTTCATAGGTAGAGATGATTTTTGCTAGTATTCAACCAGAATCTACGGACCCCTAAGTGCACCACAGGTGGATGTTAGAAACAGCATGAGCACGTACCTTAGCCTGGTGCAGGCTATATAAGTGACAATCTAGACAACACTATCATCTTATACATGTTATGTTGTAGAAAGGAGAAACCTACATTGGTAACAGTTGTAGCTACCACCAAAATAACAGTGTAATATAAAACTTTGTGTAAAAAGTTATCAACATAATATACATAGCAGGGATGGACTTCTAAGTGATATGTGTAAACAAATATAGTGACCCTTCTTTCAGTCCTGTGCTGAATATGGTTTGTTAAGAGATACAAAGGTGAATTCATTCAATTTGTAATGCTGCAGCAGAACCTGCAGCAATCTATGACATTTCCATTTTACCTTAACTTTCATCTCACCATGATGTTCTCAGAGCCAGCTGTAGTTTAGAAATATCTAGAGAGCCACAGGCTCTCTGCTATAGATTTCCAACACCATGTAGTGTAAGATAGTCAATTACAGGTGTGTGATGCTGAATATCAGTCTCTTATCATGTAACACACTGTAGCACCCTTGCGTCTTTCTGGAAATGTTGCAGACAACAACATGTTAGGAGCAGCTGGTGGAGCTTTAAATTAGCCACCAAGGAATTGCTGATGAGCAAATATATTATTAGGCTCCTTAGAGTTATCTGCTAGGATTCACTAAACTCCAGTTGGGTTTATTGCGCATAGTAACTCTATGATAATTGGCGTCTGAGTTTTAATACGTTTGTAATCCTGTGAGAAAATGGAATGTGCCTTTTAAACATAGCTTTATAGCTTTTGCTGGTCTTCATTTTTACTGTTAAAGATGTCCATACACTTTTGGAAAAATATTCCACCAAATAATATGATGACTAAAAAATCATTGTTTTTGATTTCCTTATATTTGATATTGAAAACAAAAGGGTGTCACATTAAAAAAATAAAGCAGTTGCAATGTATGGGCCTAATGATGAAGGTATATATATATATATATATATATATATATATATATATATATATATATATATATATATATACATACAAGTTAACCCGTGCATGATACTCATGCATTCTAGTCAAATGAAGCTACTTAAGGTGTTAAAAAGGTTCTTGTCATGCATTTGGGCCATAGCCCAGGCCTCAACCACCAACCACTCCCCACTGTCACCCCCGGCAACCACCAACCACTCCCAACTGTCACTTCTCCTTCAAGAAATATATATATATATTTTTTAAATCTTTATAAACACTTTTAACAATTAACAAATTAAATTAACAAATTAAAAACATCTTAGTATACCAAATTTCAGCCCTTTCTGAATTTTTTTTCCATACACACTAAGAATTTAGTAGGTCAGTGTATAACTCCACCCAGCAGGTGGCGCTGCAGCTTGGTTTTATTTTTTCCACACACAGACAGACTAACACACGCCACTAGACATTTATACTATAGATATATATATGTACGTATATAGATACACACACACACACACACACATACACACACAGTACTATTAAATAAACTGACAATAAATGAAATAGGGAAATAAATCAGTATTTGTGTAGTGTTTGGCTATAGCTACATAAGTTAAATAATTATGTATAGCTACATAACTAGAAGGATTGAATTATTGAAAATATCATACAGGTCCATCAATTTCAACCTTTCATAAATTATGCTTGCGTTGATCCAGAGAAGGATAAAATTAAAACCTCATAAACAATTATTTTGTCCCATAATGTTCTCTACAAATTATAGCTAGCTACAGCATTTCTTGTAAGAAACCCATCCTATCCATTTTGAAATGTATCCTATCCAGTTTGTGAATTTAGTATTACCACCGCCTGTAATCAAAAATTCCACAGCCCAATCACTCTTACAGTAAAGACTCCTTTCCTATGCTAAACCATCATTCTTACATTCACAAATGATGAACCCTTGTACTTTGTAATGTCTTGAATAAGAACAGTTTGGTAGACAGATCTTTGTTTTGACCTTGATTATATTTGTACATATTAATCAGGTTACCGTTAGGGCAACTTTTTTCCAAAGTTTAAAATTTAACAGTGTTGGTAAATGATATTGTGATGATCCATGGACATTTCATTAGCAGATTCTATCACGTGCACCATTGTGGGGGGACATGACGTTAGGTGCCGACCTGGTGTAGTGGTTGTCAGGAGCTATGTAGAACTAACTGTTTTCCTCCCTAGTACTTAAAATTCTCCCATAGTCCTTCCCTCATTTAGAAGAGTCAGATCAGTGGGAGTTTAGACGCATCATTTAGAAGTCAAAAAGACAGTTGTCAGCACTTATCCTTTACACTGCATATATTTGTGCATCTAGCAAAATGAAAACATGAGATATTAGTTCATATTTTGATCAAAATATTTAAGCCTGCATCCCAGCGTCAAGGGCACCTCATTATATGCAGGTCCTATATGCAGGTCCTATATGCTTTAAAAACCATTAAAATGCAGTTAAAATCACATGCACTCACCTCCCAGGTATAGAGATTTACATCTAGCAAGGGCTGGCTTGTGAGCCACAGCCAAATGTGCCTTAAATAGGCTTGATGGACAGCTGCTATGACAATAAGGCAATATTTTGAAACAAAACTAGAGAATTTTTTTTTCGAAGTCTAAGACTGCTGGAATGATGGATACATCAAGCAATCGGGATGGTGTGCACGTTAATTGGTAGAATGAGGCTGATGTAAGGAAGAGTGGGGGAGAGAAGAAACTTAATTGTGAAGAACCTGATCAATGGAAGGATAGACCATTTATGTAGGAGAATCAGACAAGCAGAAGAGCAGACATAGAATTTAAAAGCTCAAGCGGTGAAAGGTAGACACATTAAAAAGACATCATAAAGGACAGTCGAAGGGTAAATAGATCATTAGGAAGAGGCAGACTGACAGTAGGACATGCACATGAGTTGGTCTTCACATGCATGATTGGACTCATTATGGTAGTGTCTTGGATGTAACATGGTTTTGGTAGGTTTTCTAGACAAGCTTAGTTAGGAACATCCCTTCAGGATTCAGCTGGAGAGCACAGAGAGTGGAAATGACAACCCATCCCTATTTGTGTTTTCAATTAATAAAGTCTATAGAACTCATTTACTAATATTCATTGATATACTACATTTACACCAATCCACAACAACCAATCAATAATTAGCTTCTATCTGTCTACTGCAAGTTAGGCAATGAAAACAAATGTCTGATTAGTTTCAAGTTTTATGTAAAGTTTCACCTGAACACAGTAGTTCAGCCTTTATGTATTCTAAACGATGTACGAACTCTTGGAACTTTTGTGAATAGAACAACATACATCTAGGAAAAGTTTTAGCACTGCTAAGACCATCTCTACCACTTGTTTATAATTATGAGTTTTTTTCAAGTCAGCTAGATATCAATTTTACTTCTCGATTCCCATAATTTACTCCTACTAAGTAAATCACTGGTTATTTTATATAATCTCTGTATCTTGTAACTTGGATAGCTGTGTATTGTAATCATCTGACATACCTGCTAGCTCCCTGCTCTGTGATGGATTGATTCTGTATTTTGTGATAGTGGATGACATTATAATATCTTCCTTACAAGTGTGACATCAGCATTGTAGCTACAGGGACAAGATTTGAGGATCTATAGAATCAATACTTATTAAATTCACACCGCCTTTCTCCATCTTATAAGAGTTTGTTAGTGTATTCATTATGCCTGTTCATTATTATCTGCTGTTACCCTTCTGTATGAGTCAGATTTTGAGATAGACAATATCTGCTGTATTCCACATTAAATCACTAAAGTGCCTGCAGGCAGCTGGCTTAAAGTCAATCTGACCTTATGCTTAAAAGCTTTCCCATGAGATAGCTAATGGGGTTAGGTGTGAGTTTGTGTTTACAGAAAGGATTTCTGCACATTTTGTGATAGTGTGCACTGCAGATAACAATTATACAGCCTATTGCATGCACCTACACTGCTCTTTCAGTTATTACCGTCTACTTGTGTCTGTGCTAAACACTCCCAACCCTTACTTATATATGTACTACTCCTCTTCACTACAGTAGGTAACATTACTATTGCACATTTGTTTAGAGGGGAAGGGGTGCGGGAGGGAGAGGAGGGGGTGCGGGAGACGGGGGACAAGCAGCACTCAAAACTGCCAACTGCAGGTACACAAATAAACTCACATAGGAGAGTCTTTATCCAAAGACAAAAAACACAGAGGGCATCATTTAGAGTGTTATGTATGACACTTTTGGCAGTGTATATGTTTTTGTATATGTTTATGCATATTGGTTCACATTCCCAATACAGAAATTCATATAATCTAATATGTATAAGCCTAGTGGCGTGTGTTACTGTGTGTGTGTGTGTGTGTGTGTGGAAAAAACTATTTTCTCAGAAAGGGCTCATCCAATTGACCTGAAATTTGATATACTGACATTATTTGACAAAAAAATTATAATAGTGAAGTCAGTTAACTTCCATCATCCCCCCTTCCCCCATGGGAGGGGTAGTAAAGGCTAAATTTACGAGTTAAGGGCTCAAACTCTTGACTCCTTCCGGAATGCCAAGGCACAGATTAAGATTGAAAGTTGGAAGCATTATTATGCTATTGAGAAATCTGAATGTTAAGAGAGGACTGTGCAATGGCACTCGATTAGTAGTGACAGCACTGAAAACGAATGTGATACAAGCAGAAGTTTTGACTGGTTCTGTTGAAGGAGAGAAGGTGATGATACCTCGGATTGACTCATGTCCATCCGAAACAGGACTGCCGTTTAAGCTAAGGCGGTGGCAGTTCCCTTTGAAGGCGGCATTTGCTATGACCATTAACAAGTCACAGGGTCAAACACTTGACCGTGTGGGTATTTATTTACCAGAGTCTGTCTTTGGTCATGGACAATTGTATGTCACATTTTCACGAGTACGGAGAAGCAGTGATGTGAATGTGCAGGTTATGAATACTGCCCTTCAAGGAAGACTGATTGAGCACAGCGATAAGGTGTTTAGCAGAAACGTTGTGTATCGAGAGGTTTTAGAACAGTAAGACGATGGAGATTAAGGATGTGGCGATGAAGATGAATGATGAGGTGGTGACATGTGGACAAAACCACGTTAAAAAAGGGCGCTTACGTCGGTAAGTAACGCTCTTCCCCTGAGGAGGCCTGGGCTAGCTCCAAATGCATGACAAGAACCTTTTTAACACCTTAAGTAGCTTGATTTGACTAGAATGCATGAGTATCATGCACGGGTTAACTTGTCATATATATATATATATATATATATATATATATATATATATATATATATGTGTATGGTTAAAAAAAGTTTTTTGTCGCTCTGAAGTTTCGCTCATAGAATTTAATCTGGTAAGATGAATTGCTAAAACACATTTTAAAGTACAGTTTTTGAACAACAGCAGATTCTATTTATAATCAGACAGTCAGATATAACAACAAATGCAGCAAAATGATCTGAAATTTATCACCAGATATATGAATGTTCTCCCATTTAGTTTACAGGGCAATTCTACCTTTACAAATTGATTCACAAATCCTTTAACTAATGGTTCAAACAATAAAACGTTGTTTGAAAATATGTAGGCTATAAAATTGTTTCTCGTGTAAAATGTCTCCAATTTCTTATTGTTTATGGGGGTTTTTAAAATAAAATTTGTTGTTTAATAGCAATACTTTAAAAAATGACATTTAAAAGTCAATTTGATACCAAATGCCAACATTTGTGAACTAATTTGGCAGCAGGAAAAATACTGAACCATGACATTTCTTAAAAATCACCTTTATATAGGGAAAATATGAATAAAGCAAAATGATTTTGTATTACAATTTTCAGTATACAAGTCCCCATTGTTCATCTATTGTACAAGTCTATATAATAATACTTGTAATAATACCCTAGACTTAATTACTGTACAGTAGTCCAAATAGGGTTTTTTCTTTTCTTTAGAAAAAAAAAAAATCACACAGAAAATGCAATAAATACCTGTCAAATTTTCTTTCCTTGGTATATCACAGCCTCACTTACGGTATGTAAGATTTGTGAGCTACATATGCTCCTTAGTGTTAAAATGAAAATAAACCCCTTCACATACCATCAGATTTTCATTCCATAATAGTGTACTACCAAGCAATGAAATGCGATTATACTTCATTTCACTATCTAGAACTTTCAAATATATATATTAAAGCAGCAATCCAAATAGAGGTGTGTTAAACACCTGCCAGCACAGTGGCCTAGCGGTTAGCACTTCTGCCTCACAGCACTGGGGTCAAGAGTTCGATTCCTGACCATGGCCTTATCTGTGTGGAGTTTGTATGTTCTCCCTGTGTTTCCGTGGGTTTCCTCCAGATGCTCCGATTTCCTCCCACACTCCAAAAACATACTGGTAGGTTAATTGGCTGCTATCAAAAAAATTGACCTTAGTCTCTCCTTCTCTGTCTGTCTGTGTCTGTGTGTGTGTCTATATTAGGGAATTTAAACTGTAAACTCCAATGGGGCAGGACTGATGGGAATGAGTTCAGAATTAGTGGCGCTATATAAATAAATGATGATGATGATGATGATAAATCACTGTGAGAAGCAGTTAGAAAAAGCTTTATAATTCCCATTATCGCTTAGTTTCTTCAGGCTGCTATTAATGATTTATAATACTGCAGAATTTCCACAGTATCACATGATTACCATGGAAACCACAGTCACATAGCACATGATGTAGAGAGCAGAGAAGTTTTGGAATGTCCCTCTTAGCTCTGTCTGCGCTGTAAAATCCCCCCTCCCCCACCTTCACATAACATGCTGAGAGCTTTGAGTTTGTGAAGAAGATAATGATTTGTAGCAGGACAGCTAAGAAAAATGGTACATGCATGCTTAAAAGGTACCTAACTTGCTATTTAAAGAAAAGAATCCTTGATGGGATTGCCGCTTTAACACATATAATTGTTCATTTATTAAAGCACAATAAAAAGCAGTATTCTTTTCTCTTGCTTGACATATTATGATTATGTGACACAGTAATTCTGACCAGGAAAACAGACACCTCTTTTTAACATGCTATTCATGTGAAAATTTTAGTTTTACAGTACATTGCCCATCAATAGAACAGATGGATTTCTTCCACTGCTATAACTCTGCTTGTTTCCAAAAGGTAGAGCATTTCTGAATTTGTTTTGCTTTATGTCTATTCCCTTAAATTTGACAGTTTTGTTTTTTTTAGTAGGGGCACGGCAGTTGCTTAATGTGTGCATTAACAATTTTATGCTATTAATCCTTAGATTCAAGTGCATAAACCAGACTTGTCATATGAAATGCTAAATTGATACAATATATCAAATTCATAGTTTATTTTTCTTGGTAGACCGCCCCCCAAATGATACATTACAGGAAAATGAATTAATATGTCACATTTGCCTTGGAGCTAGATTACATATTGTGGAAAAGTATCCAATTATCATTCTTTGCAACTGCATACAGTATAAATAAACCATGGTTTATTTGGTGCTTAGAAAGCCTATATGACACATTTTGAACCGTTACAACATGAATTCCTGAGCTACTAGTACACCTGGGAGATGATTTAAACCACTGGAACTCTTTTAACCCTATAATTGCTTTACAGAATGTAGTTTGTGCATAGATATGTTTGATTCAGTAGTACATTATAGGCTAAGCATATACCATATTTGCTGTATGATTCAGATGTGATTACTTTTCGAGTTATTTAATTTTTTAAGAACCTGTCATACTGTGATGGTAATGGTCAGGGTTGGCAGAATTCTTGCAAAGGGGAAAGAAATACACTTTTCCACCATCTAGCCAGACAAAAGCCATGTGCCCGATCTTGGTATGTCTGGAGAAAGTGATCTCTACCTGACAGAGTGATTAGCATGTTAGTCAGACTCATTAACATATTAAGCACTCTCCTTGCTTCTTGTAGAGATGACAGGTCTCTCTATTAGATTTTATTTGTACAGCACAATATATCCCACAGAAATGTAAATGATAACAAATTAAATATGGAATACATACCTTAGACAAAGATAGTTAGAAAGAGTCTACACTTTCAGTGATATGAGAAAACATTTCCACCACTAGACTGGTTCCCATGTTGTATTGGAAGAAGAGTATCACAAGTGAAGAAATTGACATAAAAAGAGGAATGATATTGATGCATACTTCTCGTAAAGACAAAAACAGAAATTATACAATAAATTTGGTTAGTTTACTTTAATTTGCCATCATAATACTGCAACATGCAGAAGCAAACAAGACGACGTCTGCAATTTATCTGCAATTTAGATTGTGGTCACTAACATCCGGGAATGTACACCCAAGGTATCCACCCAAGAGAACTTTCCCAGCCTTTAGCCCTTCCACTTTACTGAATACTGAAGCTTGGCCTTGGGAAATCTGTGTTACAGTATTTCCTGCTCTACTTATTCTAGGTATCCCTGGAGTTTGGTGGGGGGACACATTGCTAAATAGTAGATTTTGCATTGGTTTTAAAAGAGAAACATGAAAAATGGGTGTATGTGTTTCATGAACTGTGGTAGCCTCAAATGAAAATAGACATGATCTGGGGTATATTTACTAAACTGCGGGTTTGAAAAATGGAGATGTTGCCTATAGCAACCAATCAGATTCTAGTTATCATTTATTTAGTTCATTCTATAAGATGACAGCTAGAATCTGATTGGTTGCTAAAGGCAACATATCCACATTTTCAAACCCGTAGTTTTGTAAATATACCTCTGTTCTTTAATCTGGAAGGGCCCCATAAACTTTTCTGCAATCTACTGTGATGGTCTGGCCAAATGGTGATTTTTAGATAATAACCAGCTTTTTGCCAGACAGGAAATCTGGAGAACATTTGCAACAGTTATCAGCATGATTTAATATTATAACTGAGCCAGTCGTGGTGCAATTTTAAGAAATCTTTTGTGTCCCATATATTAAGGAATAAATCTGTAACCTCAGGGAGTGAGCATTCAGAGACAGCAAATGGACGTTTCCCTGAATGAAAAAAATAATTTGAGAAAAATATGCTCCAACCCATGGTTTGATGAATTGGCGAACACCACAATTATATAAGAATTTGGCAACAAATAAGAGATGCAACAATGTATATAATTGAAAGCTAAAAACCTTCTGATTTGCGTAATTCAGTACTAAATCCATCACTATGGATCTCCATGGTCCAAGAGAAGTTAGGAAAGGTGGCAAATCTATGCACTTAATTCCACACTCATGCCGAAAAGATGGACAAGTAATATTCTACTATTTTCTTTCTTAATGTTGGCCACCATTTAGCTGAGGGTAAAAATGATTCCTAATTTATAACAGTCTCTTGAATAAGTCATTGGATTTAACTAACTAACCAGCAAACACTGATCAATACATTGTTAATACTGCCCTCTGTCTCCACTAATTTTGTTGGACCTGGTCACTCGAGACTCTGGCTCAGTGGTCGGAACAGACTGTAGAGACTCAGTATCTGCAGTCTGCAATATTCCCAGGTAGGCTGGCTTGTATCTTCCACATCTAGATCTGCAGCTCCTGTATAATCTAGAGAACTGTAGGATGCAGTGGTGGCTCCAGTTGAGTTTATGTTTTGACCGGACTATTTTGTCATCGGTTTGTAGACTATGCTATTGTCACACCTGTTAAAGTAATGGTGATCTCCAATGGCTGACACCGTGTATTCTAGTGGCTGATAATCAGACATAGCAGAGGTTACAGGTAAGCAGTTCACAGGCAGATTACCTTTGGGCAAAGGTAATGGAGGAAAGAAACAGTGAATTAATAGAAATACACTGGATTCATGAATCACATTAATCTGGCAAAGATGGCTAACAGGATAGCTACCGGTAAATCAGCATTTGCCACATTCAATGAAGGTCATACAACAATGACACCAGTGGCTGGGTACAAATGCGCAGGCTGGGGAATCTACTACTGCAATTTCATCAAACACTGGATCCTGACAGGTCCTAGTACATCACAGGCAAGGAAAAATCTATTCCCAACATATTTTTTCTACTTATTAAACTAGGAAATAACCAAACAAGTAGAACTGAAAACAATGATTTCTGTTTGTCAGTTTCTGGAAACCACCACTTTTCACTATGATGCATTAAGCAAGTTCGAGACACAAATTGCCATTATCGCTTTTCCTTGTAGCTCGTCCCTCCAAGACATGCATGTTATATGAGTCAATATCCACCTATCCTATATGTTGATCTGATCACATTATAGTGGTGTCAGACAGCCACTTTCTGCTACTCATAGAAATATGCATCTATCCTCTGTATGGGGCAGCACAGTGGCTCAGTGGTTAGCACTTCTGCCTCACAGCACTGGGGTCATGAGTTCAATTCCCGACCATGGCCTTATCTGTGTGGAGTTTGTATGCTCTCCACGTGTTTGCGTGGGTTTCCTAAGGGTGCTCTGGTTTCCTCCCACACTCCAAAAACATACTGGTAGATTAATTGTCTGCTAACAAATTGACCCTAGTCTCTCTCTGTCTGTGTGTGTGTGTGTGTGTGTGTGTGTGTGTGTGTTAGGGAACTTAGACTGTAAGCCCCAATGGGGCAGGGACTGATGTGAGTGATGTGAGTGAGTTCTCTGTACAGCGCTGCGGAATTAGTGGCGCTATATAAGTAAATGGTAATATTAATAATAATGCCTGCATGTCACACAGACAGCACTTTAATATCATGTCTGCTATAGTGGGACACAGTGGTGGAAGTGGGGGGTGTATACCGTGGTATGCCATACAGCCACTTTTCCTACTGCCTTCATTGTAAACCTTCACATACTTACAAGGAGAGTATAAACACTTTGGTGAAGCAGAAATCGCCTGCCTGATGCCACAATTTATTTGAAATATAGGTTGTATGAAGTCTGCATGTGACATCCCATTCTACCTGCACCATATTTATCTGTGTGTGCTGTTGGAGACCCTGCTCCTTCCTCCATCTAACCCTGTGGCTCCCTGCTTGTCTTCCTTCATCTTTTCACGTTCTGACATTGCAGCTGTCACATGTGCTCACTACCATAACCACCCAAATGGACAGGACACAGCCCCCTACAAGATCAGCACATTCATCTCCAGCTGCTGTGAGCATTACAATGATATTATTGGCTAATAAACCTGAAGATTGAATGTAATAAGATACTCAGACCCTATTCAAATGCAAATTAAAAATAAACCTGCCAATAACATGTTGATGACAGAAGCAGAATTATAACCTTAATTGGCACTTCGCTCACTGTTTTTTAGTAAATGATCTACCTATCTGTCTGCCAGTCATGTCTATCTGTCCCTATCTGTCTGTCCTACCGCTCTGTCCTGTATCGTCTGGCCATAACTCATTTTATCTATTTGCTCAATTATCTGTCTGTCTATCATCTTTCTATCCATCACTCCTCTTCTATAGTCGTATAACTCTGTCCCATTGATTTTTCTCCTCCATGTGAATATAGACTATAATACATTCCATTTTTAGAACATATTTTACAGCATGCAGTGACAGCCAGAGAGAATAGGTTTTGAGTACAGTAGTTGAATTAAGGTGTAAAAGAGAAAATATATCCTAATAATGTCAGGCACTGAAGCATTTTTAAACCCAGAAAGTTCTGATTTGGAGATTTATGACTTGCACAGTACAGTGATCCTTAGGATAATGGCTGAGCTTCGATTGTGAGCAATATCGTAATTAGAATGTCCCTTTCCTCTTGCATTCTCTCCCAGGGTATTAAGCCCAAGGAGACATGAAGGAACCGCAAAACAGAAAATCCTCTTAATATACTTGTATGCTTGAGTCTACCCTGGAGAAACATATAGATATTATCATGACATAAATCAAAGCCTATTTGTAAATTGCGCTTTAAAGGAGAAAATATCAGACTAGCTGTCTATATTTTATATGTATAATATATATATATATATATATATATGTGTTGTATAATATACTTATATGTATATATATATATATATATATATATATATATATATATATATTTGTCTGGTATTACATGTATGATATCCATAGGAGGAAGGATGAAGGGCCTGATTCATTAAGGATCTTAAATGAAGAGGATTCCTATTTCAGTCTCCTGGACAAAACCATGTTACATTGCAAGGGGTGTTCTGTTTTGCACATAAGTTAAATACTGCCTGTTTTTTCATGTAGCACACAAATATCAACTTTAAATTTCAGTGTACAAATAAGCCATCAACTATTTGTGTGCTACATGAAAAAACAGGCAGTATTTAACTTATGTGCAAAACAGAACACTCATTTGCACCCCTTGCATTGTAACATGGTTTTGTCCAGGAAACTGAAATAAGAATCCTCTTCATTTAAGATCCTTAATGAATCAGGCCCGAAGACACTACAATTGATTGACGTTATTGTCCAATAGCTGCACTCCTGCAATCAAGAGAGGAGTCTTTTAATGTATATAAATTAATAAAATGTACCGAATGTAACTATGATAAGACTGAACGCAATCAAAATACTCAGTGCGCTGGCAGACCACCCATGCTGGTAGAATGGCAGTGTTTCATCACCAATGATAACAGGCAAACCTTGCGCAGGCTCTGCCCGGACAGTGGTCCCATTGGAGCCGGCTCCTCATGTCAATTCCCATATAGCTAAACATTGTGCAAAAAAAAAAAAGCAACCTAAACATTTTAGGCGGATGAATTACAGTTGTCAAGAGCTTTTTCTGGGCAATAAATGCAGTACCGCTTGTGGCTAGAAAGTGGTGACACAGGAACAATGATTTCTGTTATTACCTATTGATAGGCCATGGGATTGTAGTCTATTGGCTGACCTAATGCAGAGTAGTAGTTCTTATGTGAACCGTGATATAGACTTTGAACTTCAGGCAGTGTCGCTAAAATTCAAAATTTTAAATATGTTCAAAGTGGATTTAAATTAACTTTACAGAGAAAGTAGAATACAATCAATATATTTAAACAAGATAAAACTTAAATGATGAGTGAAACACAAGCATATCACTGGGTCGCACAGCAATGTTGCTTAGGATCTTGACGGATGCGATCAGGAGTGGAGTGGGAGGAGCATTAGGCCAGGTTTTAACTTTTCCTCCTAGGCCACTTTGTTCCGCTTTGTACCACTACAGAGGTCCAAGGCCTAGCTGCCATCATATCTCATACACCATGTGTATAATACATTTAATGATCTGGTTAGCACTTCTGCCTCACAGCGCTGGGGTCATGAGTTAAATTCCTGACCATGGCCTTATCTGTGAGGAGTTTGTATGTTCTCCCCGTGTTTGCGTGGGTTTCCTCCGGGTGCTCCGGTTTCCTCCCACACTCCAAAAACATACTGGTAGGTTAATTGGCTGCTAACAAATTGACCCTAGTCTGTCTCTGTCTGTCTGTCTGTGTGTGTTTGGAAATTTAGATTGTAAGCTCCAATGGGGCAGGGACTGATGTGAGTGAGTTCTCTGTACAGCGCTGCGGAATTAGTGGTGCTATATAAATAAATGGTAATAATAATAATAATCTGGGCTGAACTCGCTTCTTGTTCTCCTAGGCATTGTGAGAGAAAACACCCTAAAATAGCATTTGCACACCCCACATGTGTATGCCCCCATTATATAACAACCCCACCTCCATTATTTTTACTGGAAACAATGAGTGGTTAGAAAAGTCAAAGTAGCTAAATTGATTTTAAGAGGGGGAACATAATTTAATTAAACATGAACCCATTTCTGTGACGCATCCTCAACTGAGCTACTATAGGCACTTGCCTAATGTGTCTATATGGTAAATATAACACTGTCCGGACTAGATCACCAGAATGCTAGTTCTGCTGCTATCTTGCTCAGGATTTACTTAAAATATAATATGCCTCTATATGTCTATATTTTCTTTTATTGTCCATTTGACTAGTCTCTAAATACCTTATTCAATCTTAATCTCCTGCTTGTCTGAGATGTCCCCTGTTTTGAAGTGGGCAGCAATACAGCAACCTGTACCTTTAGATGATCAAAATGTTCTCAGTAGCACACATTATTTTCAAAGATGAGTGTGCTGATCTTCTAGGAGGCAGTGACCAGTCCACTAGTGTAATTATGTTGATAGGTGGCTGCATGTGGCAGGGGCAATGCCATGATGCAAGGAGAGTATGGAGGACAGCAGAAAGCCACTGACTGAGAGACAGTATTATTATTATTATTATTATTATTATTATTATTATTATTATCTTTGACTTATAAGGCTCCACAAAGGGTCCGTAGCGCCGTACATTACATATACAGAAAACAGAGAACCAAGAGACAACATGATGCACAAATATATACCAACACAGGTGACAGGGTAATGCAAATCAGATTATTTCTGGGACACATAGTAAAAGGGATGGTAGAAATCAGCGAGAAGAAAGCCAAAGTTTAAGAAAACAGGGAAAACAGGGCTAGGGAAGCAGGCCAAGAGGTATAGAGGGTGATGGAATAGTAGAAGGAGCACACAAGGAAAGAGGGCCCTGCTCATGAGAGCTTACATCCTAAAGGGAAGGGGGAGACACAAATAGGGTGGTACTAACTGGGGGAGAGAGGAAGTTATGAGGAGGACTGATATACTTGAATAAAGAAATGAGTCTTAAGGGCACGCTTAAAGCCTTTGAGGGTAGATGTTAACCTGATGGAACGTGGAAGATCGTTCCACAGCAGGGGAGCAGCCCGGGCAAAGTCCTGAAGACGAGAGTGAGAGGAGGTGATCAGTGAAGTAGTGAGGCGGCAGTCACAAGCGGAGCGGAGGGGGCAGGTAGGAGTGTAGGAAGAGATGAGATTGGATATGTAGGGAGGGCAAGATTGACTAAGAGCTTTAAAGGTGAGGGTGAGGAGTTTAAATTTAATTCTGTAGGGTATGGGTAGCCAATGTAGAGACTGCTGGAGGGAGACTGCTGGAGGGAGACTGCAGATACAGAGCGGCAGGAGAGAAAAATGAGGCGGGCAGCAGCATTAAGGATAGACTTAAGACGATCAAGGCAAGAATCAGGTAGGCCAGAGAGAAGGAGGTTACAGTAGTCAAGGCGAGAGATAACAAACGAGTGAACAAGGGTTTTCGTAGCTTCCGTGGTGAGAAAGGGACGTATCTTAGATATATTCCGAAGGTGGAAGTATCAGGATTTTGAGAGGGACAGAATGTGAGGCTTGAATGAGAGGGAGGAATCAAGGATGAAACCAAGGCATCGGACTTGGGAGACAGAAACGAGGGTAGTGTTATTAACAGAAATAGAATTGGTGCAGAGTTCCCCAACTGCACAGAGTAGTGACGTGAAGCTCCTGTCAAACCAATAACTGCGGTGTCAAATGCATTTTGATATGATACAAAGTTTATACGTCCTTCTTACTGCTCTTTGTTGATACCCTTCCCTCAAAGCTCCATGCCGCAATACCTATTAAGCTATCGCTATTGGAACATCAAACATGTTGAGCTATTATGGTGATATATCCGTATACATCAAGGCGTCAGGGTTGGTGCTAGAATAATAGTTTTCCTTAAAGAATCTGTTCCCATTGGCTCATCTGCAGTGCTCTGGGTATCTAGTATTGAAATGGATGTCAAGGAAGTGCTGCATGGTAATTTATATGTAAATTTATGGATAGTACATCCTAAGTTGTAAATAACAAATTGATATGCAAAAGAATACACAACATTGTGACAGGTACACCTGTAATTAGCAACCAAAGTCATGTAGGTACAGCTAGAATTGTTATGTAATTTGTAGCTCCATCTGTTTAATCTCTTGTTATAGATTGTTAATTGCAGTGAAAGGTCAGGAAATAAGGAAATGCTTTGCCAAAAACACATTTATTTGTATTATTTTATTGGGACTGTACTTTCTGTATGTTTTGAGTTATAATGTCATCCTCATCTTAGTCTGGGTACATTTTGCAAACAAACGTAACACAAAATAGCTCACAGAATTACATATTCAGTGGTGCTGTAGACTGAGCACAGTTAGTATCATGTCAAGTTAATGACTCTTTCAAAAGGGAGATACAGAACCCAGATGCACATTTAACAGCAGAGGGCTCTTTCTGTCAGCTAGTATTGTACTATTATTGTGCCACCCGTGGTGATTAACAACATGTTTTGAATATATAAATATATAGATAGATAGATACAGTGCTTTTTTTCCCATTGAACGCTGGGAACGGCGTTCCGGGACCTTTTTTTTTTGGATTTGCGGCAGCTTCTCCGCCGGCCTTTAACACACACAATGAAAAAATAAACAATACCATCTGTCCGGTGCGGCCGCGCCCTCCTCCCTTCTCTATTTCCAATGGCTGTTGGGCGTGACGTCATCACGCACGTCGCGCCCGACAGTCATTCACGGAGCTGTGAGGAGCAATCAACAAGAAGAGGAGCGCCGCGACAGAAAAGAAAACTGAAAAGAAGTGACGAGGAAAAAGGAGGCAACAGAAAGCAAGGTAAGTTAGAGGAAAAATGGGGCCCCGTTTAAAAGAAAGTGGTCAGAAAAATAAATGGTGACAAAAAAAAAGAAAAAGGCCAGCATGAGAGGGGCGGGCCCAGGGCACAGCATAAAAACTCAAGGGGCACAAAAAAATGATTAGGGGCACTGGCACAGGATTAAAACTGAAGGGGGACATAAAAATTATTAGGGGCACTGGCACAGTATGAAAACTGAAGGGGGACATACAATACATATAATACATTAAAGGTATGTTAAGACATGATTATAAAAAAAAAATCATAAAATATTAACAAGATGTGAGTTCCACCACCTTTTTTTTTTTTACAAAAAAAGTACTGGATAGATAAATATATAGGTAAATAGATAGATAGATAGATAGATAAATATGAGGTAGATAGATGGATGGATAGATAGATAGATAGATAGATAGATAGATAGATAGATAGATATGAGATAGATAGCATAGATAGATGGATGGATAGATAGATAGATATGAGATAGATAGATAGATAGATAGCATAGATCGATATAGACAGAACTTGAAATATTTGACATTATAATTAACATATTTACAGCACACACACACACACACATACAGACACACAGACGTATATACAGTCAGGTCCATAAATATTGGGACATCGACACAATTCTCATATTTTGGGCTCTATATACCACCACAAGGGATTTGAAATTAAACTAACAAGATGTGCTTCAACTGCAGATTTTCAGCTTTAATTTGAGGGTATTTACATCCAAATCATTTAAACGGTGTAGGAATTACAGAGGTTTCTATATATTCCTCCCACTTTTTAAGGGACCAAAAGTAATGGGACAATCAACTTAAAACCTATTTCATGGACATGTGTGGGCTATTGCCTCGTTATTTCATCATCAATTAAGCAGGTAAAAGGTCTGGAGTTGATTCTAGGTGTGATATTTGCATTTGGAATCTGTTGTTGTCGACTCACAATATGAGATCCAAAGAGCTGTCACTATCAGTGAAGCAAGCCATCATTAGGCTGAAAAATCAAAACAAACCCATCAACTGTTTGGAACATTCTTAAAAAGAAAGAACGCACTGGAGAGCTCAGGAACATCAAAACACCTGGAAGACGACGGAAAAACAGCTGTGGTTAATGACAGAAGAACTTTTTCCCTGGTGAAAAAAAACCCTTTCACAACAGTTGGTCAAACCAAGAACACTCTCCAGGAGGTAGGTGTATATGTGTCAAAGTCAACAATCAAGAGAAGACTTCACAAGAGTGAATATAGAGGGCTCACCACAAATTGTAAACCATTTGTGAGCCACAAAAACAGGAAGACCAGATTAGAGTTTGGCAAACAACATCTAAAAAAGCCATTACAGTTCTGGAACAACATCCTATGGACAGATAAGACAAAGATCAACTTGTACCAGAGTGATGGGAAGAGAAGAGTATGGAGAAGGAAAGGAACTGCTCATAATCCAAAACATACCACCTCATCAGTGAAGCACGGTGGTGGTGGTGTCATGGCGTGGGCATGTATGGCTGCTAATGGAACTGGTTCCCTTGTATTTATTGATGACGTGACTGCTGACAAAAGCAGTAGGATGAATTCTGAAGTGTTTCGGGCAATATTATCTGCTCATATTCAGTCAAATGCTTCAGAACATATTGGACGGCGCTTCACAGTGCAGATGGACAAAGACCCGAAGCATACTGCAAAAGCAACCAAATAGGCTAACAAGTGGTATGTTATGCAATGGCCAAGTCAATCACCTGACCTGAATCCGATTGAGCTGCATTTCACTTGATGAAGACAAAACTGAAGGGAAAATGCCCCAAGAACAAGCAGGAACTGAAGACATTTGCAGTAGAGGCCTGGCAGAGCATCACAAGGGATGAAACCCAGCGCCTGGTGATGTCTATGCGTTCCAAACTTCAGGCTGTAATTGACTGCAAAGGATTTGCAAAAAAGTATTAAAAAGTGAAAGTTTGATGTAGGATTGTTTAGTTTGTCCCATTACTTTTGGTCCCTTAAAAAGTGGAAGGCGCATATAGAAACCGTTGTAATTCCTACACCGTTCACCTGATTTGGATGTAAATTGCCTCAAATTAAAGCTGAAAATCTGCAGTTAAAGCACATCTTGTTTGTTTAATTTCAAATCCATTGTGGTGGTGTATAGAGCCCAAAATATGAGAATTGTGTCGATGTCCCAATATTTATGGACCTGACTGTATATATACATCGATCAGTCGCAACATTAAAATCACTAACAAGTTCACTGAATAACATTGATTATCTCGTTACATTGGCACCTTTCAAGGGGTGGGATATATTAGGCAGCAAGTGAACAGTCAGTTCTTGAAGTTGTTGTGCTGGAAGTAGGAGAAATGGCCAAGTATGGGGATCTGAACGACTTTGACAAGGGCCTAATTGTGATGGCTAGACGAATGGGTCAGAGCATCTGCAAAACAGCAGGTCTTGTGGGGGTGTTCCCAGTATGTAGAGGTTAGTACCTACCAAAAGGGGTCCAAGGAAGGTCAACCGGCGACAGGGTCATGGGCGCCCAAAGCTCATTGATGCACTTGGGGAGAAATCATTTCATAGTTTTTTTATTTATTTTTATTTTTTATTGAAAGCCTGGAAATGTGTTTTTATGCCAAAGAAGGTTCAAAAACCTAAAAAAGTGCACAAAGGGTGCGCTACATGGCCCTCCTCTAAGGAGGAAAGACCCTTGTCCCTGACCTCCAGAACCAAAGGGGGCAGGGTCTCCAGGGTCCCTTTTGCCCCTGGAATCGTTCTACTCAATGTTTTTTGTATGCTTTCATGATTAATCTAGAATATCATATAGAATTTACTAAGTGTATGTTTTTTTTAAAAAAACATTTTCTATTCAAGAGATCAGGATTATGTTTTAGTGTAAATCGTCTTTGTGTAAAGCACAATAATGCCTAACATTTGTATATATGGGGACAGAATAAACCCAGCTATGAAATTCAGTTAAGAACTGGATGAGGTCTCATGGGATGCTCATTTGAATACATAGAAATAATTATCTATCTTTCTGTATAATCTACTTATGGATACATGTAGAATTTAAAGAGAAGATACAGTGAAAACTAAGGTAAGCGAAAAGACCTTAACTAGATGCTTACTGACGTCAACTTAAAATGACAGAGCAATGGCCTCTGTAGGTCAACCTTTTATTTTAAAACAGCAGGCAGAAAAAGGTACCAATTATTATTATTATTATTATTTATAATGTTTTAGATAGTGGCAACATATTATGCAGCTCTTTATAAATAATGTTTAAGCATTCACATAAGTGCCTTGCCCAATGGAGCTTACACTCTAAATTCCCTACAACAGAAATACACACACGCACACACGCACACACACGCACGCACACGCCCACGCAAACGCACGCATGCGCACACACACACACGCACACGCACACACACGCGCACACAGACTAAGGGTATATTTACTAAGCCATGGTTCTGACGAACTGACAATTCTCTGCGCTTTTCCGTCATTTTTTAAAATGGCAATTTTAATAAAGACATAGCCCACCGGGTTTTGTCTTTAATAAAATTGCTGTTTTGAAAAATTGTCGGAACCGGCACTTAGTAAATATACCCCTAGGTCACATTCAGCTGAAGCCAATAAACCAACCAGTTTGTTTGTGGTCTGTGGGAGGAAACGCAAGAGGATTCAAGGAGAACGCATAGACATCATGAGCAATGCTTCTATGAACATTGACAAGTCAGTCTACTAGAAGCTCACTTGGAAAGTCAGGTATCTTACATATGTACTAACATAGAAAAGGTGTAATCCACATCAATGGAAGAATTATAAATGTATAATTACTATTTACTTACATTATCAGATCTCTACTAAGGAGGATCTAGTGAGGGTGCCAGGAACTGAAACAGAGGGTTCCTGGTAAAAAGAAACGCCCGGAACTGCATCCTGTATCCTGCCAGCAGAGGGCAGTAACAGGGCAGTCAGTGGTCGAAGTGGAAATTTAGAAGTGGCGGTATGGAAAATGTAAGTGAACGGAACTTGATAATTTTATAATGAAGGCAGTAGGAGAAGTGGCGGTATGGTATATCACCATATAAACCCCCACTTCCACCACTGAGATGTGCATGTGAAACCTGTAAGAGGTCTTGCTTGCTAGCGTTATTACATTCTTGTCAATTGGATATAATAAAAGAAGCTGAAGTAGAACCTGTAAAAAGTTGTTTTCCCCCCCTAATTTTGCCACTTGAACCTATTTAACAGACTTCTGATATATTTATTAATTAGAACCTTGTTTCCTATAATGGTATCTTGTAGATCTGTGCATTGTTTGTAATGATAAGCCAAAGTGTGTGGACTGTTTAGAACATTGTGTATTACTGCTTTTTTATGTAAATTTCCATCTGCGTTCTATACAGGAAGCATTAGGTAATGTACCAACACTTAATGTACTAATTCTACAGGTTCACATACTTTTTTTCATTAAAAAGAGTGAATGTTGGATCAATGTTCTCAATAAAATTACATTTTTGTGCCTCATATTTGTTCAATTATATTAACTTGTCTATTATTATAACTTAGATTAAAGTTAGATCATATTTTATGTCAAATTAATAGAGGAATATTAATAACTGTGAAGATATCACAAATCTTCTATCACAACTATAAAAACCAACTAAACCTAACTTAGAATATAACTGTACCTTTAATTTTAAGCCTAAATATATTTTCCATATTGTTTTTTTATTTATTTATAAATATATCACATTATATTTATGTTTCAAATTCTTTATAAATATTAATTCTAAATGATTGTATCTCTGAGGACAGTTTCTATTACCTGTTTATATAATCATTGTTTATCAAACATTTGTATATGTCGGAATTATCCAACATATTCTTGTAAAGTTCTGCTCAGCAGAGATTGAGTATCATCTCTGTCTCTTCAATTACAAATTTTGAGATGTGTCTTATATTAATTGGATTAAAATAAACAATATCAAGTCCGTTGATGTATTTCATATCAATGTTTAGAAAGTTTTTAGAAAATGGATGTGTGAAGCCAATATCTATGGTGCTCTACAACATGTTAAATTTGACAGTTGCAGCAATTGCAATGCTTCGATGTCAAATGATGCGTTGGCAATGCAGATAGAAACAGATTTAATATGATTTGTCTTATTACAAGCATTGCAAAATGGTCCTTCTCAACCCTTCTACTAAATTGTAGATGCCAAGAAAAGTGATCTTATTTGAGCAGGCAGTGAAGGAATAATAATCTGTGGCACCTGACAAGCGCATAGAAAAGCTTAAAAAAGAGTGTAGATATGTTAAGTAATGTCTTGTAGAGATCTTTAGAGATGTTTTTATATATTATTTTGAAATACACAGTAAAATATACCACCAAATAGGCTACATACCTCTGAACTTCCCCGATTTAGGCAGGAGAGTCCCGATTTGAGGGCTCTGTTCCACTGTCCTGACCACAGGCATCTTTTTCACGCGGGTCAGGAAGTTGGGAGGTATGTCCCCTTCACTGATGCTCTGCATAGCAGTGCAGGGGTGAATGGCCTCTATGTTCATGGACCATAAAACCTCAAAATTCAAATATTCTGGTATAAATTATGAATTTAAAATACATAGTTCAGTGTTAAACTGATATTCCACTGTAACTCTGCTAAATATTTTCTGCCCATTACAGACAGCTACAATCGTGGTAGTCATCCAGTGAACACCATCATTCCGACAAAACTTACAGCTACAGGAAAATTCCGAATGCTCTAATTCTGACATGGAGTAAATTCAGACTGAAGAATTCCGGCATCAGAACATACCGCCAAATGGCAACTGTTACATTAATGCTATTAAGGGGGCAATGCTATGTTTTGATGCCGGAATTCTTCTCAGTCACTTTTTTATAAAGTCTGAATTTATTCCATATCGGAATTAGAGCAATCCAAATTTTCTTGTCACTGTAAGTAGTATCGGAATGATCGTCTTAGCAAAATTGTACCCCAGCAGCTACAATTCATATTTAATGCCCTGATTAGATTTAATATAGGTCAAAAAGCTGTGACTGAGCTGCTGGCCACGCCTCTCTATGTATGAATCAACCAATCCCCACTGTCAATTTCTGCACAGCAAGTTTGGCTGGATGTCAGTCACTGGGCTTCATTTTTGAAGTTCAAAACAGCCTAGTTACAGCAAAATCCTCTTTGGCAGAACTCTTGGCATGCTTGCTCCATTTAAGGTGCATAGCACTGCCAAAGTGCATGGGTTTATGAAGCAAGATGAAAGCGTTTTCAGGGGAACAAAAGTACTCAATGCGCTAATTGCTTGGAGAGTACAGGGCGGGCGCATTTTCTCTAGAGCAGATTATATTTATTATGAAGCAAATTTATGTTGGAGCAAAATGATTGAATTCAGGTAGAGTGTTAGATTTAGTTTTTAGAGGCGTTTATTGCTGTGCAGAGGCGGGCACAGTCATTTTCCACTCTGGTAAATTTATCAAGCTGCGGGTTTGAAAAGTGGAGATGTTGCCTATAGCAACCAATCAGATTCTAGCTGTCATTTTGTAGAATGTTATAAATAAATGGTAACTAGAATCCGATTGGTTGCTATAAGCAACATCTCCACTTTTTCAAACTTGCCAGGAATTCTCAGCTTGATAAATGTACCCCATGGTCTCACCCTATGTTCTTACACATGTAATAAAGATAGTCCCTTGGCCCACCCCTATACGATCCAGAAGGGATTTCCAAAAAGTAGGCAAGTATGTTTACGTATAAAAACTCCAGTTATTTCATTTATATTATTCTGATCACTAGCAATTCAAAGAGTGGTTTTACTTGCCATTTAAGATAAGAAAAAAGTTGCATAAAGTGTTATATTAATTACGGCACGAAGAGTTTGCCCTTAGAGTCACATAGTCCTCTATTGTCAATCTATTGGAAAAGAGAATTTTATGAGTTTCTGTGTCTCAGTTTTATTGCTAAGGAGAAGTTCACCTTAATTATAAAAACTGCTGTGGTTGTGCTAGAAGGAAACACACCTTTGTATGAACCCTTTTTCTTAATATTTTCACAAACTTCTCTACAAAGAGTCCCTGGATTCCCCAGTCTGACATCAAAGTTGGTTACAAGAAGTGCTAGCCTCAAGAAAGATACGGGCAATATTAAAAGAAAAGCCATGCTTTAAAGTATTGGAAAGTCGTTTAATTAGATTAGTGGTTAATGTAGTTTTGATAGTATATTAAAAAGAATACTTCAAAGATCCATAGTTTCTTCCCACCTTTTATACCTAATTTTAGATCAGTAGTTTTGGTTCCATGTAGCAATTATTGTTGCTGCTATAGAAAAGTAAACATTATTTCAATTGTATGGTTATAATGAATAAAAGACTGTTACATGTGGTTAGTATACTTCCCCATAATGTAAAGTTTGGAATGGAAGGTTAGTGTAACAGGGACAAGGGCGACAATGAATGTTCTGGAGTAGTCCCTGGGGAGTGGTGGCTCTCTATAAATAAATGGTGATGATGATGATGATGATGAGTCCTCAAAGACTGCCAGGAGAGTAAGACACCCTGCTGCATCCTGTTGTGTGTGTGTGTGTGTGTGTGTGTGTGTGTGTGTGTGTGTGTGTGTGTAAAGTGGGCAGGGCCTTGATGCCACAATTTGCATCTTCAGGCCACTCCTCGGTTGCTGTAGGATGCATTTTGAGTTGTCACACAGAGATGAACAGTGCAGTGATAATGCATTTGCTCCCACTATTTGTAATGGAAAATGAACTAACATTTGACATATTTTTTAGGAAATCATCTCTTAGATACAGTAAAATTGTTGCTGTTAACAAGAAGAACTCCATAATTGTGTTTGTTTGATCAATGTAACAATTTTACTCTGGTAAGCTATATAACAGAGTCAAGAGAGCACATTAGAGAATAAAACATGGTAGTAAAATGGATATCAGAAAGTGTCTTTCCTGCTAACATTTAGCAGTTCTTACCAAATGCTGATGGTTTTGGACTTAGTCAGAGCCTTTGTCTCCGTTAAGGTTAACTACGTCAGTCACCTAGAAACACCGGGGGCCCCTAAAATACTGAATGGGTAGCATCATGTCACTCAGGGCCAGGGGCAGACCTAAACTTTTTTTTAGGGGGGGAGATTTGCATAGCCATGCCCCTCCTTCACTCTGATTGGTTGGTCCTGGTTGGCTCCACCCCATTTTCCCCAATGATTGGATCTCTCCACCGCAATTTAATGGGTTGAAGATTGCTGCAAGGGGGGGTTGCCATGATCACCCCTCTCTGGATCTGCCAGCACTCAGGGCTTTCTTTGTCCCCCACTGCGCCCCTGAGCACTGACCACAATGGGTATTTAAATTAAACACATACAAACAATGGAGATGATGGGGTGTTTTTAACAATTTACTAACTTGAGCACGTACTGCACACTTCCTATCAGCGTAGTGTTGCTGTTGGCTGTTGCTCTTCCATGTCAGTGATAAGCTAGGAGAGTGGCATTGTACTTGCTTGGGTGGCCCGTGGGCATTATTTCCGTTTAGTTAATAGTCCTCAAGATAATTTTACAGTACAAATGTTCCCATTTAATACAAATTTTTGTGCACTATTTAAAACATTTAAAGATTTTCAGTTTACATGATCCTGTTTTATTATGTATAAACCTATTGGCATTTGTATAAGGTATATACGTTTTCATTTGAACATTTTTAAACCATTATCTTGCTGGAGAGTTTAACATTTTATTTCAGCTATCTTGATTCAGCCTGTGCCTTGTAAAGGGATTAGTAGGGGGTTTAGCTCCACACATGTTACATTAATTGCAGCTTGGAGGGAGAGAGGTTGGAAACCATAAAATGACCAGTCATTGTGCCTGAGGGACAAAGACATCTAAATAAATTATGCATAATTTTTCTGACCTTGTCAAATATTATTATAATATGTTTCTTCCCTGCGCATTGATTTTTACCAAAGCTGAAATGACGTGCGGTATTGTGATGTCTGTAAAAACTGGTGTATAGGCAATTTCCATTTCAGCTCTGTGTCATTTCATTTGTGTAGATATTTTTTGTTAAACTCATATAGGCCTCATTGTGTAAGACACTTGAACACCTTGGCAAACCCACGTTGCTTTTCAGGGGAGATAAATTTAAGTTTTGTGGACATATTTAGAGATCGGTTGGGGAAGCTTCCTAGCTCAACTCTAGGGGCAACGGGGCAAAAGCAGAATTTGTAGAGGGGGGTTTCCACACCACGCCACCAGTGGGCATGAACAGCATGCATGGGGGCGTGGCTATAATTTTAGACAGTGCTTGGCTGCTCTCCAATTCTTCCTATCCCCATAATATACATGGGTAATTCTGCGTGTACTACTGTTAGGTGCACGTAGCTCTCCCTTTTCAAGCACAGCTGTGTGAAACGGGAGCAGTGTCCAGCCACCTCAATTATACAGTGCCCCAGGCTTGGAGGGGGGTTTCCAGGCACTAGGAACCCCCGCCCCCCTCGGTTTGCCGAGGGGGGTCTAAATCGTAGTGTAAAAATAAAGCTGCCCAGTATCTGTGTGCATAGACAGGCAGTATTTTCCCTGTATGCAAAAATAAATTGTATTTGCACCACTTGCATCACAATGGTTTGTCAAGTAACAATATTTTCACCCTGTACCTGGATTTGTTCCTAAATCTAAACAATGCTCCCCTCTGAGAGATCCTGGAGGGGAGGTCAGGTGGTACATGCAGGAGGCTGTATGGGGTCGCCATTGCATCACCATGGCCCCGCCCTCTGCAGGGCAATGCCGATATCTGCATAGCAGGGGGTGGGGCCTGATTACACAAATCACGACATTAAGTCCTGCCTCCGCCGGGAACATAGGAGGTTGCCTACTCTTCCGGAAGTGCAAGAGGAATTTGGTAGCCTCCTGGAAATTGAGTACGGAAGTGTACAGTATTATGCTATTCGTATTACCAGTAGTTAATGGTGGGCATATGAGACAACAAAGAACCTATTTCTACCGTATATTTACTATAGATTTATATAGCACCTGTACACGAGTTTGTCCATGCACAATTTCACTGCCCAATTAAATTTACAATTTGATTTGGGTTACAAAGTGACTCAACACAAGGAGCTGACTAAGGGATTTAAACCCGTGTCTTCACCAAGTACCTCAAACTCATGGTTAGATCGTTAAATTACGCAACTCCGAGTGCTACATTTATCAGTGGTGATAAACAATTATTAGCAGTTTCTAAAGTGGATCTACACTATTTGCATAATTTCTTAGTTTTCTCCAGTTTTAAATGGCAATATAGGAGCAAATAGATAAATGGCAAAATAATTAGACATAAATGTTATTTTAACAAACATAATTACTGGAATGCTCAGACTACTTGTACAGCAGTTTGCGGCAAATGTGGATTGACTACTGCCAGTAATTAGCGATATTAGCTAATCAAACAAATGGAAGAAAATAATTTTAATTTTTTTAGAAATCACATTTTTGTTAACGTCAATTAGTTTATGAATTAGTGACTGTTTATCCACCGCTGCTTATTTGTTTTAAGCTCTCATGTGGGGCTTGAGAATGTTGAAGGTGTTGATCCTGATTTCTCATGTACTTATTTCCACATGTCTGAATGACAATAAGATTTTTCCCTTTTTTTTTATTGCTTTTGATGATGTTTATTAACAACAACTAAGTAATAATACAATGCAGTCAAGGACACAAGAAAGCATGAGATATTGCACATTTATGGACACACTCACACCTAGAACTTTGGGGGGAAGCATTTGTGACCCAGGTCAGTTATACAGTTGAGTATCTGATCTGTTGCCTTTAATACCAGAGTGGAGTTATCCAAGAATGGATGAACTCACCGACTAATATTCACAAACTAAGAGTGTTTCCACGAAGCACTCGACATACTTGGGTAGAAAGGGAACCAAAAGAAAAGAACTCCGCAATATACCAATTCTTAAACTGCTCTGGCGAGTAATTTTGGACAGATGAGCAATATACAGAAATTTGAGAGGGTACATCATTAAGCTGGGTACACCCTACAGAATTTTCCACCAACTTTTTATGCCGATCGATTTTACATCCGATCGATGGTCCGATCGCTTGGTCAATGGACTGCATTCACATTAGCCTCATTTTAGATGATAAAGGGAAGAGTGGCCGTCCTGTTAGCGACTTTTTACAGCCATGTTGTCGTGAGCAATGATTTTAATTTCGTACAATTTCGGATCGGTCAGAAATTTATACACACTTCACAACGGAAAGGAGATTGGAATGAAAATATTGAACGGTACGACCAACCAAATGAGGTGACAATCGTCCATTTGGGCAGACTTTTGGCCATCGTATCACTACACACACTGATCAGACTTTCGAACGAGCGGTCATATGTCGGCTGGTTGAGCCGATTGGACAAAAACCCTGTAGTGTGTACCCAGCTTTAGATTGAGAGGAGGAGCATCTGGTTTTAGAAAATGATCAAAATTATCTCTATTAAGTTGCAGGTTCAGGGATGAGAATTGTGTCACATCTTTAGTTACTTGAATCCTGCAGTATCTGCATTGGGAGGTCATTAATGTGTTCTATGCCACCATACTGTAGATCATTTATAAGCTGACAGGATCTAATCAGTAGGGCAAGTCACTCTATGGCCAGTACATGAAGCAATGGTGTAATCATGGTACCCTGAAGGAATCTCTGGGAGGAAGATGTCCGAGTTGGAGTACACACAAACCATAGGAGATTGATACAAAAGTTTAACCCTATTGATAAACTGTTGGCCAAGCACAAATCTGAACAAAATGAACAAGAGATGGGTGAACTCTTTGGAGTTGAAAGTTTTATGTGAGTCTAAGGCAACTTCCACTGTGAACCTCTTATTATTATTAGTTCTGATGCTGATTTTTTTCACAAAATATTTTTAGCAATCATTAGTAGTTTAAAATGTTGTCTTATATATTCTGTTTAAAAATAATATATATGGGAAATTATTTATTTATTTTTATTGCCACTGTTCATAAATAAAATGGAGGCAGAAACTAGTCATGTCTGCTTGGTACAGTGAAGCAGTTAGTTACTTCTACTGTCCTGTATGTGTAATGACAGCAGACAAGTGAAGCCACATTTTTTTTGTAACACATATATAGGGGCATATCAGTTAGCCATAGAGTGCCTCTGGAGTGGTCACGAAGGTGCTCCGCGGCAATGTAACATTGCAGATTTCTCTTTGCCTCCCATAGAGATGTGAGGAGAAATCCATGACATTGTGGTACTGTAATACCTGAAAATGTGCGCAGCCGTGATTTTTGGAGGTACTTCGCGGCTAATATGAATATGCCCCATAAAGAGAAAAGACAGTTATTGATCAAAGACCTCATGCTTTCAATTTGATACATGCAGATTTGCAGTGGTAAGGACAAGTGCTGACAACAACTGTTTTTCTTTTCATTTTGTAGGGCATTTATATTGTCAGGCAGCTGTTACAATGTATGATATGGGATTAACTGTATTTGTTTCAACATATATAGAGTGGTAAGCTAAGGAATGTAGGATAATAAGTGGTAAAGTAAGGAATAATAAGGCAATATGTGCTAAGTTATGGAATGGTAAGGTGAGAAAAGAAATAAAGGAATGGTAAGTTAAAGAGTGGTAAGGAAAGGAATGTAAGATAAGGAGTGGTAAGGTAAGGAATGGTAAGATAAGGAGTGGTAAGGTAAGAAATGGTAAGATAAGGAGTGGTAACAAAAGGAATGGTAAGATAAGGAGTGGTAACAAAAGGAATGGTAAGATAAGGAGGGTTAAGGTAAGGAATGGTAAGATAAGGAGTGGTAACAAAAGGAATGGTAAGATAAGGAGGGTTAAGGTAAGGAATGGTAAGATAAGGAGTGGTAACAAAAGGAATGGTAAGATAAGGAGTGATAAGGTAAGGAGTGGTAAGGAAAGGGATGGTAAGGTAAGAAAAGGAAAGATATTGAGTGGTAAGGTAAGGAATGGTAAGTTAAAGAGTGGTAAGGAAAGGAATAGTAAGGTAATAAAAGGAAAGATACTGAGTGGTAAGGTAAGGAATGGTAAGGAGTGGTAAGATAAGAAAAGATAAGATAAGGAGTGGTACGGTAAGGACTGGTAAAGTAACAAATGGTGAGGTAAGGAGTGGTAAAGTAAGAAATGGTATGGTAAGGAGAGATAAGGTAATAAGTAGTAAGATAATGGCTGGAAAGCTAATGACCATTAAGAAATGGTAATATGCATATGTGTTCAATAAGTGCTACCTATCTATGTGATATGTGAGTAATGTTTATGATTTATATGTGTTTGTTGCATATGTGAATAATATGTGAGTAGTGTAATTTGATGTGTATACAATCAAGTGTATTTAATATTTGATTATAGACTGTAAACTCACTTGCTCAAGATCACCTTCACTTTTAGTTTTATTGTCATAGTATGTACTGTGCTATGTAAAATGACTCACTTTGAGCTAGAACTGGTAGTTTTAATCCATTTTCTTATACACAGTTGTCTGAACTACTTTCACAATCCTTTTTATGGCACTAATCGCTAATAGAATAACCCTGTCCCAGCAGCTGTGCATGGATATGATCTTATGTTCTGATTTCTTTGGCTCTCTCTCCTATGCACCAATATGGTGGGTGTGATCAGAGTGTTTTGTTTGCTGGTGTTGTAACACAGGTTACTAGTTTTACAGCAACAGTCTCTGAAACTATAATGGATTAATGTTTTAGTGTTACCTGGTTTGCTCAGGGCCTGTAGTAGTTGTATTTGCTGCAGTTACTTTACTTACACTCTTGCTTCTAATACACAAGTTAACAGCAGAGTGTGATGTCTAAGTGCTGAATTGCCCTACTTGTTCCTTCTCACCAGAATGTTGCCCATGTGTTCACCTTCATATAGAATGTGGTTGACATATGTTCTCACAAGTAACATTAATTAGTTTGGATGAGTGATCCTCAAAAAAGATACATTATCACTGTGTCACAATATTGGGAGAAGAACCAGAGATTGTTCCTGTCTTCATTAAACATAATAACTATTAAGTTGCTTTCTTAATGACAATCAAATTGTGAGTTAATAACTGTCAGATGTATTTTTATCAAACACAATGTAAAATGATCCCCTTGTTAACATGATTTGTAGTGTGACTATCACTGCATAAGAGGAAATGTTCTAGCTCAGTTAATGTTATCAATATTTATGAGTGTACAAAGTGTAGTACAATCATAAAGTAATTTGTGATTAGAGATTGTGAGAGGTACAAGTGTAGTCTACATTATTAAAGTGTTTTGTAGGTCTTGTTTAAATGGAAATTGCTAAATGAGCACAGTAACTTGTTCCACTTACACTCCACTTTAAATGATGACAATGTTTTAATAAACTGATTAACTGAATTCATAACACAAAACGATGGTCTGCTGCGTGGGAAGATGTTAAACCAGTCCTGAGTACATACCCTAAGTTTAGCAGTACCCACAGACGCGTTATCTATGTTTATTAATTATGTTTGAACATATGGATTTTGATCACAACATGATCAAAATGTATTATAAGTGACTCAAAACTGTGAATAAACTAGGGAATATCCCAGGGAAATATTTGCCGCCACATAGTTTATTTTTAACATCTGACAAGTTTGAAGATAATTATTTAATTACATGTTCATTTTTAATCTGTTTGTGATGTTTGCCCCCATTTGAACCATTTGTGAAACCTGAAATATTCATGTTTTATTCCAGATAAACAAACTCAAAATAACACGAAAAAACTGAATTCTAACTAAGGATAGAGAAGAATAGACATAATGGCACAATTACTTGTAGAAGAAAGGAAACGCGACAGCAAAAATAACATTAGGATGAGGCATTTGTATGGAAAACTTTTAAGCTGTCTCCTCGTACAAGAAAAGATTTAATGAGTAAAACTACACTGAAACAGAGAAAAGCCTGGATACCAGCATTGCTTTAAGCTGCTTCAAATGAAAATGCTGTGCCCATTACAGATGATTGTTATTTAGTCATTGTAGTCTGGAAAACAGCTTGGGCAACATAACCCTTACCTCATTATTAGTTTTTTCCAAATGTTGTCAGTGCAACACTGACCTTCAAGCTTGTTCTTCATCATTTTTATAATATTTGAGATGGGGAAAGAGGTGGAATGATGAGTATAGGAGGGAAGAGAGGTGAGAATAATAAGTGAAGAAGGTGTGGATGATGAATATAGGAGGTGAAGGAGGTGGCAATAATGAGTGGATGAGGTGTGAATGAGGAGTAAAGGAGGAAAGAGAGGTGGCAATGATGAGTGGAGGAGGTGTGGATGATGAGTATAGGAGGTGAAGGAGGTTGCAATGATGATTGGAGGAGGTGTGGATGATGAGTATAGGAGGGGAAGGAAGTAGCAATGATGAGTGGAGGAGGTGTGGATGATGAGTATAGGAGGAGAAATAGGTGGCAATGATGAATGGAGGTGGTGTGGATGAAGAGTATGGAAGGGGAAGGAGGTGGCAATGATGACTGGAGGAGGTGTGGATGATGAGCATAGGAGGTGAAGGAGGTGGCAATGATGAGTGGAGGAGGTGTGGATGTTGAGTATTAGGGGAGGGCTGGCAAATTTCTGCCCGGGGGGCAGGACTCGACTCAGCAGCCTATTTTAAAGGAAAATAATTAAGGTGGCCCAATGAAAGCCTAAAGCCTAAGGTAGCCCAATATAGGACCCAGCCTGCCTCTTATGAGTATAGGAGGGGATGGAGGTGGCAATGATGAATGGAGGAGGTGTGGATGATGAGCATCGGAGGGGAAGGAGGTGGCAATGATCAGTGGAGGATGAGCTGGAACAGGAATGAAAGCTGCAGATGGAGAAGGATGTGGACTATAACGTTAAGGAGCAAAGTCCAATATAATACAGTGCATATATGAGTTATGAGCATATCCAGATAAACGGTGCAAATTTCCTCCAGACCTACTATGTCAATTATGTTGTGATGCAAGGGCTCACATGCATTATTTTTGCATGTAGGGAAAATACTGTCTGCCTTTACGTGTAACACAGGAATACTGGCTCTATTTTTGTCTGCACATTGTAATTCTGTCCCCCAACCCCACCCCCCACAGTACAACATGGTTTTGCCAATATGCAAAATTGTCCTTTTTGGATGGAATTATTTCCATTTCTCAATGAGCCTATAGTATGTGAAGAGGAGGAGGGTTATTTCTTCCTACTACAGTAATGGGCATTTAGTAGATGTCCCTCGCCCCATACACTAAAAGAAAACCTGTAACTGGACATTAGGTATGCAGCTAACTAATTCAGCCTGGGCTATTTTATTTTGAAAATAAGTGCAAAATGCAGAACAACCCAAAAAACAATTATTATATTGTGACAAGAATGTCCCCCTCAAAGATCACCGATCACACACAGACCTTGCTGATAACCACACAGTAAAACCTACCAAGCCCCTTCTACTACAATGCAGACCTTTTCCAGTGGGGAGATGTCTCTCACTCTCTTGCAGAGTGGTTGTGTCTCTGCCTGATTTTGCCCATGTAGTGGTCTCCATTCCATGTCCTTCTGCATCTTATTTTATTTTCCCCTTGCTAATATCTGCCTCACTTTTTCTCATGTTCCCTGTGTCTGACACCAGCTTTCCTCCCTGCCCTTTAGCCTCATGTGTTTCTCTCCATGTAACATGTTCTGTTTTATTTATACCTTATCACCTGATCTCCATGTTTTCCCTGCTCCCTTTCCTCAGTTACATCCTTGGTTTCCCTGTCCCCTTTCATTTTGCTGCTATTGTCTTCCCCATGCCTCTATCACCTGCTGCTTGCTTAATCTATGTCCTCCCTTTTGTCTCCTGCCACCATCAATTGTCCTTCTTTTGTTTCCACCTCATCATTTTCTGTGGTCCCTCTGTCCCAGTTTCCAACTCATTTTTTCACCCTGATGTCCATGTGCCAGGATCCATGGTGGGAGGAGCACTTTCTATTAAAGGGGGCCTTTTATAGTCATTTATCTTCTAGGATAACTGTGGGTGAAGATATCTAAACATCAAAGACTTCTATCATCATCGTCATCACCCTTTATTTATATAGCACCACTTATTCCGCAGCGCTGTACAGAGAACTCACATCAGTCCCTGCCCCATTAGTGCTTACAGTCTAAATTCCCTAACACGCAGACAGACACACAGACTAGCATAGGCAAACTGAGGAGGGGTTTTCCTAGTGTCTGGAAACCCCCCTCTAATCCTGCGGCACTGTATCATTGAGGTTGCTGGATCCTGCTCCCGCCTCACACACCTCTGCTTGAAAAGAGAGAGCTGCATGCACCTAACATTAGTGCACGTAGCATTGCCCATGTCTATTATGGGGATAGGGATAGTTGGAGAGCAGCCAAGCACTGTCTAAAATTATAGCCATGCCCCCATGCATGCTGGTCACGCCCGCTGGTGGCATTGTGTGGAAAACCCCCTCTGCAAATCCTGGTTTTGCCCCTGACTAGGGTCAATTTGTTAGCAGCCAATTAACCTACTAGTATGTTTTTGGAGTGTGGGAGGAAACCCATGCAAACACGGTGAGAACATAAAAACTCCACACAGATAAGGCCATGGTCGGGAATTGAACTCATGACCCCAGTGCTGTGAGGCAGAAGTGCTAACCACTTAGTTAACTTGCTGTCTATGTATATAAAAAGAGCTTCAGCTGCTGATGATCTTTTCCAGGGAAGACATAGAGCAGTGTTAGGAGCACAAATGTGCCAAAGAGGCAGAGACATGGGGGGTAAGTCTAAAACAGTTAAACAGGTGTTCTTATGCCAGTTATCATGTTTGTAGAGGAACTTGGAATTGCCTTATTAAAGATTCACCATGTTTTGTATTGTTCTCTTTCACGCTTTATACTTCTTTACTTACATTTAAGTAAAAGTTCTCAAGAAGTTTCAGTTTTATACAGTTTATAAACAGCACTCCTGCTGATGAGCAAATTTAGCAGGGTAATATGCCAGTCACCCACTTAGACTGCGATGCTAGACTCTGCCAGGCTGTTGCCTTCACGAGAAAATATGATGCTTGTGTTATAGTTCCTCATCACTGACATTTCCCTGTCAACGGATTGCCTTGTTTATGAGCGATATTTCATAAGCAATGAAATACAAAGCAGACATTTACTGATGTTACATTTTGCTTATCTTTGACAATTAGTAATTGGATAATATATTGCCACAATTCTGCATTAGCCATGCATAGCACAAGTGAATAAAAAAGTGTAATAATGTCAACATTTTTATATGGATTTAGAAAGATGTAAGATTTCATTGTAATACATTAGCTCAAGAGTCCATTAGCTCAAAAAGTAAAATGCAAAAGCTACATTAAAGTTGAGCACATGAACATTATTTGATATTAACAAAGTTCTATTTTTTTATGTATTTGGGCTGACATCATAATTCTTACATTACATCACATCACAATTCCTCAATCATCTCATATCAGCCTAGCTGTCAACATTGCACTGGCTTTCATTGTGTTGGCTGCAGGCCTAGATTTGCAGAAAAGGCCTACGGAGCTGGGCTTAAGGTATAATAGCAAAAACTGCCTCTTCATTTTCCATCAATGTTTTTCAATTCAATATATTCATTTTATTTAATTTTTTTATTTTATTGGTCTCTGTATTGTCTCTGTAATAATTTATAATTACAGATAAAAAACACATTGAATTCTTTAATACAGAGAGATTTGAGCTGTGGATCTCTGCGGTAAAGCATAGAGTGCCCAAAGCATAGAGTGGCCAAACAATTAAATTTTATGTCTGTTTGGGTGCTTAATAATGTACGTATGTAAGTATGTAAGTATTGAATTATGTATGTATGCCTCCAGTACATACTTAATTCAATACTTAGATGCTATATTAAGGTGGCCTTGACAAGGGTCTGAGCCCCATATTACATTCAGTTTCCATCTACTGCTTATCTGGGTTGGTCTAAATTGTGAAGTGGGTGGGGACAACCTGTAGCCTATCAGACCCCCACAGCGCTCCTGCAGTGACCTGTCCACTCATGTGATTATGTTACTAAGTGGGGGGTTGTATTATGATATGAAAAGAGAAAATGAGGCAGCAGGAAGCTACAGACTGAAAGTTATTTAGTAGAAAGAGTGGGACTCCCCAACAGCACAGTGTAGTGAAGAAATTCACCATTATATGAAATGAAGTCCATACACTAAGTGTGCTTTCTATTTATATCAACGGCAATGTTTCAGTATTGTTTGTTTTTATTGTATTTTATATTATATCTATAAATACATTGCTGTCTATATATAAACTCGTATTGTATGTTGTATGGGCTAATAGTTAATTCTTCAAGAAAAGTATATAAGATTTGTAATATCTTTAGCAAACCTTGCCTTGAAAAATGAAAAAAAAAATAGCCCAATAAGAAACACAATAGCAATTAACTTTGCACCTTACTGACAAATGCAGCATAATAACATTTCTGGAACCAGCCAGGCTAGCTTGGGGATTTGTTTTCAGATTTATGTGTTTTTAGAAATAACGTGAAGAATATGTAATGTGTATATATATATATATATATATGTATAAAGTAATCAAAATATATGGTAATATATTTTATGCAATTGTATCTTGAATACCAATGCTTTGTAGAATTGATCTTATGTTTAGCATGAAATATGTATTTCTTCCTGGATATTAAAGTGTGGCAGATATATACTATTTATATATTGTAATTATCATGTTCATAGAAATGTAGACGAACACCACTATAGAGTGAGGAGAACAATAGGCTTTGTTGAAAGAAAATATTTAAGTTGTTGGTGGAATTATCCTTTTAAATGTATAGAATTGTAGCCAGGTAATATCTGGAAGGTTGCCTAAAGGAATGCCAGTTTAAGACTCATATTAACCTCTATGAATTACTATATTACTTGATAAATAGCAGATATTATTGTGGTATTTGTGTTACAAAGAAATACAGCACAATATGTACAGTTGGATGCAAGTCCAACTGCGTAGCGGAAAATTTGAATCTCACTACTGCTCACTGGACCGCTGATGGCACTTTTTAGCACCCCTCTTACTAAATTTTGCGCATGCGCAGTGATGCTACTTTGAGGCTTCACTGCATGTGCGCTGTACCCAGATGCCTACTCTGATCCCTGCTGTGTTCAGAGTGGGGATTAGGAGACTAAGGGGAAGGCGCCTGAACCGAACAAAAAATAATTTTTGGGCACAGACGGGCTGGCATTCCTGCCATGCTTACAGGGCTTACTGTGTCTCACAGGCCCTGACTGCGCATGCCCACAAAAAAAGACTTACTCTTCAGTCTGTATGCAGTGACAATCTCGTCTTGTGTATACGACTCAAGGGCTGTGCAAGTGTAGGCAATGTACATTAAGGGCATGTTCAACTAAATACGACTGATGAAGACCAGGATGTAGAAGCAGATATCTCTTGTGCATGCTGGACCCCTGGTGTTACAAACAGATAATGATAATGATCAGCTGAGATAATGCTGACTCAGCATATTACGTAGAATGTGTATTTATTGCAGGAGCAATTAACGCCTGCGTTTTACACGGAAATTACATCCAATCTGCATAAGGCCCACAGACCCATAGGCCCATATTCAAACAGAGTGATACTGCCCATAACGAAACATTTTTTGCAAATGGCAGGGACAGATTACACACAACTGTATAATGGGATATATTTAATAAAGCTGAACTTATATAATACGTTTTTTGCTGGTTTTCTTATGGCTTCATAGGAAAAAAACATGTCATTATTTACATCCCAAATGAATGTAAATGTTGGATTCAATGTTAATTTCAATAATGTCTCTTCCAACAAACAGTAATGGTAATTTGCTACATTTTATTAGTTTTTTAAATAATAAAAAATGCTTTGGTGCAAAGGTTTTTACTTCAAACTTGTCAAACAATCCGCTTGGCTCTGTGGCTCCCAGTGTCATCACGATAAGTAGGATCAATCATTAGCCACCTCGGAGGAATGCTGCAAAATGCACCTATCCCTTGTACTCTTTACATTAACGGAACTAAAGCCCTTTGAACCAAGCAAATGATATATGCAATATAAATGCAAATTATGTGTGGAAGAGAAGGTTGAGCAGGTTATTTCAACCTGGGAAAATTAATTTCCTGGAATATTGACCCTGAATTTGCACAATTGTGCATTAACAAACTGTGCCCTGCAGGGCAGTCAGTGGCAGGCTAAGCGCAGGATCTCCCATAATGACTGATATGACCCATGATCTAGCTCTTGGGCTGGGTGAATATGTTACATTTGTGCTCTGCAGTCCTAAGCAGGGGTGCTGTTACAATGGTGGAATGTGCAATGTGGACATTCTAAGAATACACTATGTAAAGACAGATGTAAAGAAGCGTATTTAAGTGCACGTGTTCAGTGGCAGACGCAGGTAAAAAGCACTAGCAAATGCTACAAGCGTATGTCGTCTGTAGGGTTATGCCCCATGATAGCATCGACATGTTGCTTGACAGTGTTGGTAGTAAATGTTAAAGTTGCATTACACTATTTGTACACAAGTGTCATATAGACAGGAGAATACGATCTTAGTGTTATTAATAAAAGCAAAAGTCGCATTTCTCCCCAAAATTGAATGAAACACAAACAGAAATGGAAAATACAAATGACATGAAATGTATTACAATTCAAATAAAATTAAATACATTTGTTTTTCCCCTTCAAAAGTCAAATGTGAATATTTTTCCTGCAGTAGTCCAAATGGAAATGTCAATTAAATAATTTCAAATAGGGCAGCCAACACTCTATGGGGTAGATTCAATTAGCTACAGGCCATTAAGGGAGTGACTAATAACTTCTCTGGCAGTCTGGGTTAAGTCTCTACACTTCTTCACACACAGAGCATAGAATCACAGGTGGAGCACATGGGTGTGACTAATTAATTTAGGGTTCAGCTAGTTAGTGCTTGGGAGTAAGCTTAAATAGCTGGACGTGTTTTGTGGCGGGACAACCAACGCCAGACAGTGGCCAGTGACTAGTGAGGACAACGAATGCCTAGCTAGAAGCAGGGTCGCATGGTATTGGAAATACTTATGTTTGTTTAATTGCAACTACAAGAGTTGCTCTATATATCATCCTACATCTCTGCAGCAAAGTGGTTCAGCAAACCTGTGTCAGCAGCATTTGTTTGGTGTGCTTTTCGCAATATAGTTGTCATCTCCAATGCATATTTATTCACTTAACTTATACATAAATATTGCCGTGATGAATTAAGTACTACCAGCTGGAGGAGACGATCAGTTTTAGTGCGGATGAGCATCATCAGCATTGTGTTGTGTTGCACCAGCTCTCCAGCAACTGCCAGAAAGTTGTATCTGTGGATATATCCATGTCTAAATGTGTCATAGGACATGACTTTACTGTAGCAGGACAAATATCTCATGCAGAAAACAGTCATGCAGCTTCTGTAATAGAGTAAGGCCCTGAAAATATGACCTTGACCACAAATCACCACTTGCTTAAGCAGATCTGATTTTTCTAAAATTTCATCTTAGTGTCCTTTACCCCCCGAAAAATCAAGTAATAGCACATTTTATATTTGCGCTATGCACATACATTGAGGCGTGTCACTTTTACGGTTTTGGACGTTTATCTGTGCTGCTGGCGTATTTGATATTTTATCTTTTTTCTGTAACAGAAATGTTCATGTTGGCAACATGACCTCAAATTATTGCCTATTAATATATTTGGAACACCCCATTAGTCTATTTTTTTTATGCTGTAGAATATTTGCTTCGTTACTCATTTGACTGGTGGAATTTCACGCGTTTCTTAGGCGGAATTTGGCCCTAAGTGTTCTGCATGGATTTCCTAATATAATTTTTGTTCTTTTTGGAATTCCCCTATTGTTTTTGTACTGCTCAGACATCCCACAGAGCAGAATGAATTGATTACAATGAATGTGTAATGCAGAATTTGATGCTCTCCTACCTTCTGTTTCCATCACTTTTAACTGCGCTCTCCAGCTACTCAGCTCACCTCCTCTCAGTCCCTCTGCCCTCTGTCTCCTCTCGCTTCTCTCCGCTCCCCTCAGTGACTCTCAACCTGTCATCCGTGCCCACCCTCTTGGGCCATAGTTACCTGCCTGTACTCACTTTTCCCCTCCCTCCCTCTCTTTCATGCTGTGCCTGAGCCCCCAGAGTTATAGTGCTTACTGTTGCTTGTACTGTGCTGTTTCACCTTGTACTGTGCCATTGTTTGTCCTTGTACGGCGCTACGGATACTTTGTGGCGCCCTATAAATAAAAATTAATAATAATAATAATAATAATAATAATAATTTACAAGCACAGTGCAGAACACCATTCTGCAAAATGTTGAAGCAAAAGTAAATCTCGAAAATGATTTTGCCGGAACTTAGGACCTCTGTGAAACGGCCCGTTTCATTGTGAAATTCGATTTGCTTGAAATGTCTTCACAACTTTGCTCATCTCCAGTGCATATTTAGTCACTGATATGAAATGTGCCTAAATAAAGCCAAATGTTTTCTATTAAAGTCTGTGTCTGAGATCCAAATATCTGAGTGGGGAAAACATTCTGCAGGTAACTCTCTGATACACCCATGTCCAGCCAGCTACTCCCTTCATATAGAGCAAAAACTTGCTCCTCCCACAATCATTGTCATTATGCAGAAATAGGAGTATGATATCTAAGAACAAAAATAAACAGATTTTGCTGTTTAACTTTTCATTTTTCCATATTCACTAATGTCAACTCTCCCTGGAGACTCCCGAATTCTGGGTAGGTCTACTGGACTCCCGGGAGAGCTGACATTTCTCCTGCATCTGCCTAGTGAAGTGGGCAGATTTGAAGACTCCATGATGCGATTCTCCGGGAATCGCATCCTTTTGGCCCACCTCCAGTGATATAATGACGCGTTTGTGTCATTACGTCACAGGGGGCCAAAATGATGCAATTTGCGGAGCCCGCCCCCTCACGCCCCCCTCTACACCGAGACTCCTGGAGGCCAATTGTTAAAGGTTGGCAACTATGACTAATGTTCCTTCCTCTCTGTCTCAGTAACTTACTAAGCATTTCAGTGTAAGAGCTTTTAACTTTTAGGGCTAGATTTACTAAGCTGCGGGTTTGAAAAAGTGGGGATGTTGCCTATGGCAACCAATCAGATTCCATCTTTCATTTATTTAGTACCTTCTACAAAATGACAGCTAGAATCTGATTGGTTGCTATAGGCAACATCCCCTTTTTTTCAAACCCGCAGCTTAGTAAATCTAGCCCCTAGTCTTTTATACCAGAGTAGGAGTGGAGAGCATGAATTAGCCATCAAAGGGTCTTGTGTCTAACTCATTTCCTTGGCAGGGCCAACGCTACCACTAGGAGAACCTAGGGCACCAGGGTTTAGCGGGCATGTAAAACACAGATTGAGTTGCATAATATGTTTTTAATTTCCAGGCAGTGTCTCCATACTAAGTGGGGTACGGAGTAGCATCAGAGGGGGAGGAGGGCCCTAAGCCTGGGAGGCAGGTAGTTGCTTGCCGCTGCAGTGTCTGACAAGAAGCATGTGTAAGTGAATGTCAGCTGTTGCCTTTTTGTGATTTTGATAAACAGTGCTCATAAGAATTGGTTAGGATGTGGCACAAGATATAATATGTCATAAGATTTGAATGAATGTATTGAATAAAGTTCCATGGTCGGGATTTGAACTCATGACCCCAGTGCTGTGAGGCAGAAGTGCTAACCACTAAGCCACCATGCTTCTTCCATTGTGGGGAATTGTTAGAATCCTGGACCCCTACAGTGTAGAGGAGTAGTTCCACACAAGTAATTCAAGAGTCATATTTCAAAATTTCCACTAAAAAGTTATATATAAGATTGATCAATACTTTTCTCCTTTATAATTAACTATTGAACCTTACACAGAATATTAATTAAGCCACCTTAAGTGTGTAACATACATTGTTCATGGCACAAAAGTAGCGAAAACTTAACATATACAAAGTTCAACAGCAGATTTTCATAATTATTTTTAAATAAGTTTCAATAGATATTAAACCAACAAGGAAGACTTTTAACTATACATCACAGTAGACCATTAGTCCATTAAGCCAAAATCACTTAGTCATCTCACTAAAGTCATGTTACAAAGAAATGCATTTGATATTAAATTAAGACATTACATTGCTTTATATTATACACTAATCATCTATCACACTATTCATATTTCTAATTTTTGTTCCACAGAAACTTTTAGAACAAGAAAAAACTAAATATGACAGACAGGACATTATGAATGATTGCATAGCGAGAGATCGGTCTGTTCATTTGTATAGCTATAGCGGAATATCCCTTAGTCTATTAGTTTAACACTGTGGGATTTTTCGGCTGTTGAAACAAATTGCAAGTGGCTGTAAACAGCATATAAAAGAGCTTGAGAAGCTTTATTTTGTACAGGCTGTTATTATTAGAAATCTTACCTAACCAGGTCATAGGCTCCCTAGATACATGGAAACTCCTTACGGCCATAAGGGAAAGATTACTTAAGCAATAAAACAGATTTAGGATTCACAAGTAAGATAATGACTATTCGATCTTTTTGTATCATTGTAAGAAATTTAAAGGACCACTAAACTTAAAAATACGAGTTACTTTATATAAGACATGCTAGTAAGAGTGACGCACATATATACATATAAACATTTTATTTGGTTCTAACAAAAATTTTAATATTTGAGATAAAACTGGGATTATGGGATTTTTTTCCCATTCAGACCAGACTTGACATTAAGCCTATCGAAGCACACCACTGACAGCCTTTTGGAATACGTAATGGCTGATTAATAATACAGTAGCTGTAGTAAAAATAACGCAGTAGTTTATGCAGTATAAATACATATAATTATCATTTATTCATTAATATTTATTTATATATTGCCAGCATACTCTACAGAGCTTTACAATTGGGAACAAATGCAGTGATAAAAAAAGACTGGGTAATCACAGACAGATAAAGAGGTCTGAGGGCCCTGCTCGCAAGTTTCTTATCATGATCGTCAACGGCTACCACTAATTCCGCAGCGCTGTACAGAGAAATTACTCACATCAGTCCCTGCCCCATTGGAGCTTACAGTCTAAATTCCCTAACATACACACTGAGAGAGACTAAGGTCAATTTAATAGCAGCTAATTAACTCACTAGTATGTTTTTGGAGTGTGGGAGGAAACCAGAGCACCCGGAGGAAACCCATGGAAACATGGGGAGAACATACAAACTCCACACAGATAAGGTCATGGTCGGGAATTGAACTCATGACCCCAGCGCTGTGAGGCAGATGTGCTAAACCTAAGCCACTGTGCTGCCCACAATCTATGAGACAATGGGAGTTTGATACATGAGGTTAAGTGTCACATATCACATATTGGACCAGATAGATTGCGATGAGAAAAAGTGCTTAATGAGGCTATTTGATCCAATCACGCAGCAATGTTGGTTTGGGGGCCAGAGGGTTATTTGTATATCGAAAAAGTCTATTTGTAAGTTTGAGTGAGCTGGATAGATGGGTGGTATTTGGGTAGAAGAGCCTAGTAGGGTGGTGGTTTGGGATTTTGGTAAACTTTCCTAAATAGGTGAATTTTATGGTAAATATATAAATATTTGTAGACTAGGGGAAAGTCTTGTTGTATGAGGGAGAGCATTCCATAGCAAGGGTGCAGCCCGAAATTTTCAAGTGGGAATGGCAGCAGGTAATACGTGTAAATAAAAGGTGCAGATGTTGGACGAAGTGGAGCGTTTGAGTTGGGGACATTTTCAGACATGAATATCTGTATGTTGGTGCAGCTCTGTTAATGGTCCTTGAACACAACACCACATTTTGGATAAACGAGGGGTGTAACATATCACTTATTCACTAATTTCGGTAGTCGGCACTCTTATTACATTGGGAAGTTTCAACTCTAAAGGCTCTTTCACCCAAAAATTATGTACTTAGAAAATTGGTAAAAGTATATGAAAACTAACGCTCTTTAGTGATGCATATTTAACACATTTTTCCTGCTCTATTCAGGTACTTTTACCAATACAATCTAACACACTGGTAGTGCTGGTAGCACAGGTAGAGCGCATTCAAGCACAAGAAATAAGATTTACAGCATTCTGAAATTTAAAATGCGGCGTTAGAATTTTATAATGTAATGATGGGGGACGCACATTCGACTTGTATTTGTCCTATTTTTAAAACAATATGTAAGCACTTATTAACAAGTGACAAACGCACAAAATCACACCTCCTAAGCTGTAGTGTAGATTGTGATCACTTTACCTAAACCGAACCCTGAGCACTGTAAATAATGTATACTAATTTAGACTTTAATTGTTATTTTCCATTACAGTAATAAAACACCCCACTGATACAATATACAATGTACCCTCTCGTCAACGATGGTAAAATGTTCACACACTTACTGTAAATATATTCAAGAACAAAAGTAGTGTTACAGAGATTTTTTGATGCAACTGTTTTAAAATAAAGTAGCATTTTAATAGGAGGAGCTGGGAGCTCCTTGCCGAGTACAGCCAGACGCTTAGATGCCCATAAAAGGATTTGTCATTGTACACATTATCCGAGTTGGTGGTGTAAACTAGGTCTAGACCCACCCTTTCAATGGGGCGCCTTCTAGGATTGCCTTATCTGATAAAGTACATTGCTAGGCGCAGTTCAACTAATCTACTGAAAATGTTCACAAACACTAAAGTGATACATAATTTAGACAATTTCAATGCCCCCTCAGCCTCACAATTAATTTCAGAAATAATTGATGCAGTATTTTGGTGTAAAATGAAAAAGTTGAATAATTAATGTGGTGATCTTAAAGAGTGCTGGATCTTAACATTGAGTTCTTTAAACTTTCCACCATGAAAACTTTTAACCATACCTGAAAAGCCACCAAAGGTCACACAATGCACTTATATAGGGGCTGTTACAAACGCTGTAACGTGGGCGTGCTCCTTGTTTTGTGTGACGTGTACAATTATTGGGCCAAATGAAAGTGCTGAGCACCAGCTTATTTTGCAGTTGTTAAATACCCTTTATTGATCTGAGATTTGAACACAGACCTTCAATATGTCCCTTTCACTTCTTAATAGTTAGAGCATTTGAACTCAAGGTCAACTGTTTATAGTGTACACATAATTTAAGCACTCATCCATACATGCGTATTCGTTTACTGTATTGGTTTCTTTAACTGGTCCTCAAGGACCATTAATGGTTCAGGATTTACAGAAATTCTTCTTTGAACACCACTGACTAATCTCTAAATCTAGTACCGTTAGGGGTCCTTGAAGATTTAGAACCATTGTTGTAAGCAACATAACTGGCATGCAATTAAGAAAAGGCCAAGTGTGGCAGTATGACTTTTTTTACTTGGGGAATACAGTAGTGAAATTACTAGACATTATTTAAGCAACTTGGGAGTCTTCTGATTAGTTGAGCTATGGCTCCACAAAATGCCTCTTCGGAGAGTTTCTGGAAAATACTAGCAACTGCAGGCTGTTCTTGTGGTTTCATTAAAACTTGCCATATCTCTTGAGTATAAAGATAACCTTGATTTAATTGATCAAAATCTGTTGAGGAGAGGGAAATAATGTGAGAGGTAGATGTGAGCCTTAAATGTCCTTTATTCTGCTGTAAAGATACCAGTATTGCTGGAATGTAACAAAACAAAATGAGCTTGCCAGTAAAAGTATTCACCTATAGCTCATTTACCATATTATTGCTATAAACACCTTGCATATATTGTATAAGTATATTCAATGTAAGTAAGTCTCAAAATCCACAAAGTGAATATGAAATAATTCTGTTGGTGTTATTGTTTTACAAACCAGTTAATTAAGTCAGAGAGAACTGTCACCTAATTTAATCTATAAACTTACAAGTATTATTATTAATATAATCATCATCATCATTTATTTATATAGCGCCACTGATTCCGCAGCGCTGTACAGAGAACTCACTCACATCAGTCCCTGCCCCATTGGAGCTTACAGTCTAAATTCCCTAATATACACATACAGACATAGAGAGAGGGAGAGAGACACTTGGGTCAATTTTTGATAGCAACCAATTAACCTACTAGTATGTTTTTAGAGTGTGGGAGGAAACCGGAGCACCCGGAGGAAACCCACGCAAACACAGGAAGAACATACAAACTCCACACAGATAAGGCCATGGTTGGGGATTGAACTCATGACCCCAGCGCTGTGAGGCAGAAGTGCTAACCACTTAGCCACCATGCTGCCCTATTTTTATTATTATTATCAATAATAATAATATATAAATAGTGCATCCACTAGGTTTACATGCTTAGAACCTCACCAAAATACCTGTCCCTGCTGTCTCCTTTGTCAAATTATTTTCCAGGTATTGCTGCCTGGAAAATTTGTAGTATAAATTGTGCTGTGTGGGGTTCTCAGGCAAAACTCTGATTGGAGAAGCCATGATTCCAAATGGATCTGGGGATTAAAAAATTAGCGTTTAACACTTGCCAGACAAACCCAAGACATCTTTGCAGTCTAATTGAGAATTAAACCTCCATCTGTCTTTATCCTCAGAACAGTGGGATATTATATATTGGTGGTAATCGTAAACACAATTTCCAAAATTGCGACATCCACAAGACCTACAAATAAAAAAATAATGTATTAAAAACCGATGTAAATATTAATAGACTTACTTGAAAACCGACTCTGCTGATCACCGATGGAGCAGCATAATGACTGCAAGTGATTTCGAATGAAGAGCAGTCCGGCACTACAGTTTAGTGTCATGGCGACTTTTGTTAATGTTAATTTAAAGCGGCAATGTCGGGACCCCGCAGGTTAAGTGTTTAAACACTTAACCCAACATTGTCACTTTAAGTTAACATTAATAGAAGTCGCGATTACACTAAACTGTAGTGCCGGACAGCTCTTCATTCTAAATCACTTGCGGTCATCATGCTACTCCATCTGTGATTTTTAGGTGAGTCTATTAATATTTATATCAGTTTTTAATACATTCATTTTTTATTTGTAGGTCTTGTGGGTGTTGGATTTTTTGCAATCGATTTTTGCCTGAGAACCCCACACAGTACAATTAACTGTACCCAAAACTAATATATAAATACTTACATAAAAAGTCCAAATGCGCTAGCCATCTGGAGATTTTTTTAAAGGTACTATATAGACTATATCGGTGGTAGTCAACTACCCCGACAACACTTACCCCGACATGATGACACCGAAGGCTTCCTTGCCAACGAGGATCGATGACGACTGTTGTAGGAAGAGACTGCAACCAATCTTCATTGGGATTGGTTCTGGTCGCTTCCCACAACAGTCGTCATTAATCCTCATCGGCAAGGAGCCCTTTGGTGTCATCATGTCGAGGTTAGTGTTGTTGGATTAATCAACGTCATTATACCGTACCCCACCCGACTCTATCTTACACCAGCTAGGTTGCACAAAATATGGCATGAACAATGCAAGTTTTGCTGGTGGAACTGTGGAGACGTGGGAGACATTTTCCATGTGTTTTGGACATGCCCTGTTATCCAGCCGATATAGACAGAGTAACCTTAACATATACGGTTACCAAGATACCATTAACCCCCACTCTGTTAGTGGACCTCTTCCACTTATATCCGGAACAGATCTCAAAATATCATAGGTATATGGAGATGCATCCTAATCGCTGCCAGAGCAGAAATAGCCCGATTCTGGAAGAACCCTTCCGCTCCCACTATTCAAAAAATTATTACTAAAATCCAGTTCAGTTTTGAAATGGAGACAACAGGAGTCTCCTACTTCATTATAGACTGCTCCCCTATGGATAATTGTTATAATTAACATGAGCTTGTTACAGATGGATAGGGCTCCCTGGTCCTGTATCTGACAGATTCTGCAGACACTCAACTCCTCAGCTTGAATGAATCGCCTCAACATCTTTAACTGTTCTCTTTGAGATGTTAGTGGATTGTCTGTGAGTATATGGTGCTAAATATGATGAAGAAAAGAGTCTTAAGTATAGTTTTTATTGTCTGATCCTCACTATGTATCCCCCCCTTTTTTTCCTTTTTGTACTCCGACCCCTCTTGAACAAAATTTCCAATTAAAATATCACTTTTGAAGGAAATCAATGGCCACAGTACAGTTTTATAAAGCCTTGGAAATTCTGCTCACCATGATTCATTCAGCAAAATTTCAGATCAAAATTTGGCAATCACATCAATTTGTTATTTTTATATACTGCTGGCGGATTGTGATTCACTTCGATAAACTCTGATGTGCGGGATTCCAGATCACATTTAGCCCAATCACTTCCTATTTGTCATCTACAATCTCCATGGGATCGTTAGGTAAACCAACATAGCAGTGAAAGCTGGAGAAAGAAAAAAATTTATGGGGGTTTAGTGTTGATGTATAAAACTGTCTCAAATGTGAATGAAAATAATACCACGTAGGTTCTTGTCATCTCATTTCTGCCATCAAGTCCTGAAAATATGCAGATTCAACAAATGAGAGAGGCATAATTTCTAAAGCTATTATTTTGTTAACGATGTATTTAGGGAGAGCAGGATAATAAAGTATATAATACCTTTCCATATTTGGGATCAAGACCGATGTTCTGAGCTTTGTTTTCTGGTGACCTTGATTTGATTGACCCCTGGTGCACATAGTATGCACTTGATGATTGTCATGTTATCTATGTTACTCTGATGAAGATTTCCAAACTGTAGATTTTTAGCTTAAAGTGATGACTGGCTCTTTACATTATGTATGTTTTTTTATTTCTTGAATTGGAAACTTTCCTGGCACTTCCTTGTAAGTTTGTATATGGTGGGGAAAAAGCAGCTATGGCACTGTCTTATATTGTGCTTTTGATTTCATATGACGTATGATAAATAACACTTTCCTTCATAGTATAATTATTGTTGGGATGCGATTGATGAGGCAGACATTTTATTTACACCTATCTTGTGCCTGACGTTCCTACTCCTCATAAATGTTTGATACAATTTTGTAAACAGTTTCTGAAAACAGACTGTCTAATGTAATTTAATTCTGTGAAAGTACTGTATGTCACCAGAATCTGCAGAGTACAGTATGTCACCAGAATCTGCAGAGTACTGTATGTCACCAGAATCTGCAGAGTACAGTATGTCACCAGAATCTGCAGAGTACTGTATGTCACCAGAATCTGCAGAGTACAGTATGTCACCAGAATCTGCAGAGTACAGTATGTCACCAGAATCTGCAGAGTACTGTATGTCACCAGAATCTGCAGAGTACAGTATGTCACCAGAATCTGCAGAGTACAGTATGTCACCAGAATCTGCAAACAGAGTACAGTATGTCACCAGAATCTGCAGAGTACAGTATGTCACCAGAATCTGCAGAGTATAGTATGTCACCAGAATCTGCAGAGTACAGTATGTCACCAGAATCTGCAGAGTATAGTATGTCACCAGAATCTGCAGAGTACAGTATGTCACCAGAATCTGCAGAGTACAGTATGTCACCAGAATCTGCAAACAGAGTACAGTATGTCACCAGAATCTGCAGAGTACAGTATGTCACCAGAATCTGCAGAGTACAGTATGTCACCAGAATCTGCAGAGATTGCTGAGCATTGCGCACAGTTGACAAATGCTTGTAAGTACAGATAAAGAAGTTTTGAAAGTTCTGCATGTGGCCTCGAACATTTTACAGGTTTTGCCAAATTTGGTCTTAAGTGTAACCACTTGATTTCGGTTTATGATTTGGTGGCATATTTTCATGCTCATCTGAACATCATTCAGCATGGTTCAAGAATAAATATGGATCCTTCTGTGGATGACCATTAAATCACAGCTCTACTATCCTACCATGCTCACCCTCGAACTGCTTCAAACTGGCACTGAATTGTAATTTCAGACATTTGGGGAGGGGCACTTTTCTTCACACGCAAAGAAAGTACTTATTAATTGGCAATACTCTAGAAATAACTCCAAGTATGGAATTTATATGAAATCTTACTGAGCTTTACCGCCATGACCATGCTTCACAGCGGATTGATCACATTTTAATCTGTATAGCCAATAAATATGTATTCTTCAGTTATCAAAGGTGGCGTACATGGGTATCTCCCCTTCATCAATCTAAATGCACAACAGACTTCCTACTTAGTACCTATGTCACCTCATTGTTTAGAATTTGAACCTGAGTTACATAAATTCAAATAGTTGTATGTATGTTTCTCTTGATCTGGTATTAAATATGTATCTCTTGTTCAAACTGTATCATTTGTCCTCCTTTCACTATTCTCTCTGTTTTAATTTTTTTTTTAACAATTATGTTAAATTGATATTGATTTGTTTACTCCTTTTTACATTTTGAAGGTGTACAGCATGTAAGGGATATATCTTTTTATTACATTTTATGATATAATTAAATCACTACCAATTATAATCAATAATTGTAAATAACCAGAGCTGTTGTTAAATCAACAACTATGTAGGGTGGCTTCAGTCATAAGCATACTTGCCAACTCTCCCGGAATGTCCGGGAGACTCCCGAAATTCGGGTAGGTCTCCCGGGCTCCCGGGAGAGCAGACAAATATCCCACATATGGCATCTTGCTCCTCAAAATGACACGATTTGCAGTGAATAGCGTAATTTTGCCCCCAAACCCCCCCCCCTGCGACTAAAACTGCATTTTGTCGCGGGAGGCCCCTCCTGCCCACCAACCACGCCCCCCTGCCTGGGATCTCCTGGTATTAACTTACCAAAGGTTGGTAAGTATGGTCATTAGACAGTACAAGCAGCAGTAGAGAAGGTTCTCACCTCATCTCTAGGTACTCAGTATAGCACATCATTATCTATATACACTATATACAGAGAACACAATAATTGAAAGAGAATACCAATAAACAGCCTTAAACTAAATTTAAATTCTTCTAAAGTTTTTTATATATATTTTAAAGTAACATTCTGTGACCTACATAATTAGCCGTCATCCATTATTTCTGTGTTATTAAGAAATCCTTCCATTGGCTAAAAGTGAAGCCTATTTTTTCAAGTATCTTTTTTTTTTTACAAATAATTAACACACATAAAGAGGTCATTTTGATTTTGAAGAAGGAGAGTTAAATTGTC